>NC_135364.1:28824000-29128666 GCF_051622035.1 Arctopsyche grandis | reverse complement strand
CGGCTTCTCTCGCTATTCTTAATATAAACAGCTTAAACATGGCAAAACAATCTAATAGTAAACATGCATTTGTTTTTTTATTAAATTTTTTAAATCTAAAAAATTGATATCGATGTCATCGTCATAGAAACTCTGATTTGTTTTTGATGCTCCCAACAAACCTTTAAACCTTACGTATATAAAAAGTCTCATTCGAAATTATATATTAGATTTATTATACAGATTGATCCAATGCGCCACTGTGGCCTAACGTATTATATAAATTTATTTATTTATTTTACAGGTATGCACCTATGTATATACTTTCATTACATTAAACACGACATACATATATTTACGGTCAGTCATTTTACATGACACAGAGACATCTATGGTCAAATTTGCAGAATTTACTACAAATCAGTGAAATTCGAGATACTGAAAACTCAAAATTTGTGAGCAATGGTTTAATTGGTTGTAAATTGGTTAAAATGGTTGTAAATTTGTTGGAATCGTTTCTATGAAAACTAGATAAATTGTCAAACTCTGATAGGAAACGATCGTTCTGGACTAGCATATCCAAGGTCTGGCCAGCACCAAACAGTGGAATTGAACCCGTGACCACTTTGTTCGTAAGTATTTTATGCCAACCAATAGTCTATGCTGCTGGTTAATGCTCTTTGGGGAAAAAAAATCCAGCCCTTCTTATTTTTTTTTGTTTACATATTTGAAAAATTATGACATATATACAAATTTACATACATATGTATTTGACAATAGATGTCTCTATGGATGTTAAAAGACATGAATTCAATTTATATGTACAATGTTTCTGGCCAGGGAGGCTCATTGCGCAAAAAATAATTATGTATATACTGATAAATGACCAAGTAAATGACTTAAAAAAATGACCAAGTTTCAATGGATCAGGGATTTCTCACTGTGATACTGCCTTATTCATATTTTATATACTGTTATGTAGTCGACTAACCAGTAGGGATAAGACACACTATTGATTTGTGGCACACCTAATTTAATAAGTAGCACCATTGATTTGTGGCACACCTAGTTTAATAAGTAACACCATTGATTTATAGCACACCTTAAAACACTGACTAACCAAAATTGTACGACACGTGTCTTCAACACTTCATTGTTTTAAAGAATAGTATATAAACTCATCACTGTTAGAATTTAAGTTAGTAGCTACCATCGAGACTCTGAGATTGGTAGTCATCATCATCGAGACTCCGAGAGTAGCAGTCATCACATCAGCAGCAGAACAAAGTTAAATAGTGAAGTAATGTTAAATTGAAACAGTTCTACGTATCTTATTCAAATTCTCCGTTCCATAATTAAATCTACCAATAAGATAAATTTAACGTTTTAATAATAATAAAGAAATCTTGGTTAGTTAACCAAGTAGTTAAAAAAAAAATTAATCTTTCATTGGAACGTGACAATACATAAATACATACATATACATATGTATATGATACGATACGTATTTACGTGTGTAGATAAAATAATGGCGTAAAATATATGTACATATCTTTCAGTAGAAAAATAGGAACAAATAAATTTACCGTCTACCGTTGCTTGGCATGGTTTCTTATAGTTCTTCGTTTTATGTCAGATACAATTACTAATGGAAGGAAAGAGTGTATAAAATATAATAAGTCGTAGCTCTGGATGAATGAGTGACCTTCAAGTGAATATTTTAAAATTATTTAAAAGAAAATTCATCTTCAAATTTACAGCATTCTGACTATATATGTACATATGTATAGTTTTTTTCGCCTATCAAAGTTGGTCCCGTGTCTCTAAAACACCAGCCATTTCATCAAATTAAAAACAATTTTCCAATATGAAAGATAAAATTTATGGAAATGGACTGCTGAGGGGATACGCGTCAAAAAAGTTTGGTAACTACTGCAGTAGAGAAACGATATCATCGAATAATAATCGTGTTTTCGAAGTGATTTTGCAGTTTTTTTGTATATATATATATAACTACGTCTACCCGAAATCCAATATTCCTCCATCACCGATGCGGTATCGGAAAATGTAAATTAAAATAGGAAAAACCGATGAAAACTGAAAATGAAAATTCGTTTTCTCTCATCGTATTTTCTTCGAGCGCATAAGTGGGTATACACAATTTTATTCGGTAAACAGAGTACAGGATATTAATTCCAAACATAATTATCTTTCCATAATATTGAACTCAGATTCTCATACATATGTATAATATATTGCATCATACGCAATATTTTGCATTATAAGCTTTGAACCTTAGTTACATTGTATGTATAAGAAAAACCAAACTTTCAGCATTAAGATGTCCTGTCTAAAGTAATATCGAGATTGGATTATTTTTTAAAAGCCCAGATTAAAATTTATTGGATTCTAAATAACTTTCAACATGATTTTTATCTAATTTTAATAGATAATTCTTCAATGAATTTATGTGTTATTTTTTCAATCACTGTTTCGTTTCTTTCCATTTTCTTTGTTGGTGGTTGTTGCCTTACATTGATCGCTATTGCAGTCTTTCATAAGGAAATTTAAAAATAAGAAAATTTAATTGGTCCTAGAGAGGGTTCAATGATCCCAAAATGATAAAAAATTTAAAATTCTATTATCTAATTTTTATGACCACACTATGTAGTATTGTGTCGATTGATTTCGACGGGTGGGTGGCTTTGGAAAGGAAGTTATATGTTATATATAAATATACTGTAAGGTAGTTTATAAGCGCCGCACGTATTAATCGTGAAAAGTTTAGTGCACGCATTACACGCTCGCCAATCTAACCCGTCCACCCGTTAGAAATGATAAATGAATGTGTGTGTGCACCTTCGTGGATGTGTGTATGTATGTACGCTACCGCGCAGCGCACATGACGCTGACGTTATCCGTTCCAAGTCAAATGCTCAATATCAGGAGCATATGTCAGTAGTTCCACACCCCCCACTTCCCCGCTACCCTGCTTCCTCGAATCTCCTTGACACGATCAATCGTCACGCCACATCCCTATGCCTAACGTATACTCTTGGTATTCTAATTTTTTTTTTAAATCTTTCTACTTGTCCACGCGTCCGCCACATACATACCCACATCCAGCGGGTGTTGGCATATTAAGTTATTAAATAAAAAAAAAATAAAATAAATGTTTCGTCGGTCATGTGTTCGATCCGCACGTGCTCGAATTTTCTCAAATAAATACCTTTTAAATATATTTAATTGTTTAATACGAAAAAAAAGGTAAAAACTACCTACCTTCCTATATATAATCAATATATTTTCCTAGAGGAAACATTGGTATCGCACAGTATATATAGAAGTTTTTTTCTTTTGTTATTATATTTGTACATAAGTTTTGGCAGTGGTTTAGCTGTGACGTACACATGTATGTCGAATCGAAACAACTATTATAGTACGGTGAGCGTTATCTCAGTCAGACAGACAGACATACAGAATAGCGATATTATATATACATACATATAGTACTTTAAAGTTCTGTGCGATTTGTTTATCAAGGATACGAAAAAGGCAATTTTAATGGCATTTACCTCGTGCTGCGGTGTCTGTATGCAGGGGGCAATCTCCTCCTTGACAGGCACGCCTCTGGAGCAATCCCGGACAGCGGCGCCCCCCATGTTGAGGACCACGTGAAACTCGTCTGGACCGAGACATGGATCCGGGACCACAAGAGGAGTCGCACGAAGACCAAGCACCCCACGCTGTCACTTGACAATCCACCACTGAAACAATATTACACACTCTAAATAAGCTTTTCACATATTAAAAACAATAAATCACAACGGACAAAATGATGCGAAACACATTTTTAAATTTAAATTTTCAATCCACTACATACGAGTATTACCAATTATATTTTGTTTGGAAGTAAAAATGTTTGCGTCTATATATGTATGTACATACATATGTACATAGTATGTTCAATGATGACGCATGGATGTTAGACAGGCTTGTTCTTATGTCTGTTATGACATACGTTCCCCCACCACTCATTGTAATGCTCAATGAGGCGAATTGTTCACGTACGTTTAATCAGACACGCGATGGTCATCCTCAGAGATACACCTCGACACATAAAGATGGTTTTCATAGACACATCTATGTATGTTTGTCCGTTTGTCCGCTGGTAAGGAGCGGACCTCTTGACGTTCAGCTCGAATCACCGAGGAAGTGAACGCCAAGATGATAATGTGCTCAAAAAAGTAAGGAACGCTATATTTTCGGCATAATGAGGAAAGACAGGAAGTGGAACACGTGGGTGAGAAGTATGACAAGGGTAGTGGACATAGTGGATATAGTAAAATATTGAAACGGCAATGGGTGGGCCACGTGGCTAGAAGAATGGACAAAAGAAGTGCTAGAATGATACCCGAGAGAACGCAATAGGGTAAAAGAAAGATAGCAGGATATATGGGTAGACGAAATTAGGAAAATGTGTCGGGTGAGATGGATGAAAGTTGCGCAAAACAGAGACGAGTGAAAGCGCATTGGAGAGGCCTTCATCCAGCATTGGATGGTGAGCGGCTATAGATTATGATGATGATGGTGACATAGTGTGTACTTATGCATTGAAGATTTTATGGAACTTCTTATGGAAATTAGATGACACCACTGACTATAGGTATAGCAACTTTTTACTTTTCCTATATACAAAGTATCAATTAATCACTGATTACAAAATGTCTATACCCTTCAGGTATAACACACAGATTACCTAAACACAATCTGCTTTAGATCGTCGACTTTAGAGAGTCTTTAATTAATATTATGTATTAGATGTATTATGAGCATTTATAAGAATTGTAAATAGGTTTTTGAGCTCTTTTTCCTATTATGCTATGCATTAGATTAATATAATACTATGATTACTAACAAAATTAAATTAAAATTGTAAAATAGAAAATGACAAGTAGATCAGTAGCTATTAAAATAGATATAAGATGTACTGTGAATTTAATTGAGTAACAATAAAAAGCATTTAAAAATCAAAATCAAATCACTGATTAAATTTTCGTGGTTCTTAAAATATTTTATATACACTAAACCACTCTATATATTGAGCTGAAACTTTTTTACATAAAATATATATAATAGATTTCAGACAATGATATTTTTTAAATATTTTTTCTCACTCGGTAGTATCTTTACTCTTGAATTTCGAGCTTTATCATATTTTTCCGAAATCATTCAGCTTTCAAATTAAGTAAAAATAAATTAGTTGAAGATCCGTTCAATGGAAGTCGAAGTTTATTCTTGTCTAATTTATAACTTAATACGCTTTTTATTTTGAGCAACATAAAAGCGGTCTATTAGTACATATATATGTAAGTATCTTAGACTTTATAGATTTGAGATATTATGTTTGTATAATTGAGCAATTATGCTGCCTACTGCCTAGCTACATAAATATATGGAATAAAGATTAGAGTGATTATAGCTATTTACATATATTCAAGTAAATTCAATATGCTTGAACGTTAGTTTCGTGTTAAATTTAAAGCAACACGTTTTGTGTCGTAAAACACGTTTTACGATATACAATATTCCTTGAACGAAAAAATTCCCCCTTTTTTTCCCTTCTGAAATTGATATACATACATACAAAGCGATGAGATATCGTTGCTTTAATGCAAAAGTTTGTTCACGACTCAAAAGTTAGATCTTTAAAAATTTACATTTTACTTATCTAAGACAAAATTATACGCTATACATATTTATAGGTAACGTTTACTCGTTCGAAATAAATGTTGGGGGAGGTGGGTGGGCGGGGGGGGGGGGGGGGGATATTTGCGATAAATTTCGTTAATGTATTCAAAAGGAAAATTCAGATATGTACATACAAAACATATGACGAATGTTCATAAATTTTCTCAAGTGTTTATGAATTGATTTGTAGGGAAACTATTCAAGCGTGTTTATCGTATTCTTGTAATACATTATATTATAGGGACACTGTTTGTATGTATATTACATATAATACATATATTTCGAATGTTTGCGTGTAAATAACGTAAGTGAGAGAGAGAACACTATAAATCAATTGTATAAAATATCATACCGAAATATTTATAGCAATTCATAAATACTCAAATATACATACATATGTATGTATTGTACATGTGTAATTGTCAAATCATTATGTTTAATTGTTCACCGAGTAAAATTTGTGAAAATTAACCGTTCAATTTATTCCATAATAATAATATGATGCAGTTCAATTCACCTTTATAAATTAAAGGTGAAAATTATGAGTAGCAATTTATATTATAAATGTAAATTAATTATTTTAATACCACCTATTTACTATACACATAAATTATACAATAGTATTGTAGCATATGCGAAAAGGAGCCGCCGTTTTAGTTGGTTTTCGAGGATTATCTCCAGGTTTAAGTGCAGTCGGCTAACAATGGAGACCCCTGAATTGACTTAGTGGTCGGTAACGGCATTCGGCCACTAGAGTTCGTGACTATAACAATAGGTAAACAAACGTGTCAGGGAAGATGTACTGAGCGACCTGCCCTTTATAAGCAGGTACTTAGGCTATACCAAGGCATTCTGGACGGAGCACTGCCAGTGCGTGGATCTCCTTAATCACACAATATTTAAATGCTGTGAAGCGACTTTGGCCTTTTATTTAGATCCTCCACTCACCCCTACGCAACAGTATATTACATTAATATGGTATGAGTCTATATTTGTTAATGCCACAATAACGCATGCAATTACCATTCCCGTTCCCGTTACCATTTCAAGTGATGATTGGAGCTCAACTCGTGTATCTTAAAAGCCGTGTCATAAACCACATGGTAACGTGGTTACCAACGAGCACATTTTCTTGAATACACAATGACGCTTCAAACTTTAGCGTCAGTAAAATCGTAATTATGAATATTATTATTGAGAGGTTTTCTTTTCATATTAAGCTTCCCGGACATGCATACAACAAATTCTGAAGGTTTCATAGTAATAGTGGTTTAGGAGTCTATACGGGACAGACTGATAAACAGACAAGCAGACATTCAATTTTATATATATAGATTTTGTTATTGTTGAAATTTGAGTTTGTTTGTTATAATATATACATTTATGTGTACAATACGTGATCGATGAATCGTATCATCTCCTCAATTATCTCTCAAACACATTTCAAACATCACCTATTGTTGGAAACGTCCTCAAATTCAACTTGACTAATTCCAAGTCTCGAAATGAGATACACCAACTCGGAGTTTGATTCCCGTTTCAATTCCGCAAACAGACCGATTCAAATTGAAACTCGACACATTCAGCCAAAACAACGATACGCGAACGCGTATCAAAATCGAAATAATAATAAAAAAAAGTAAAAAATGATGAAAACGAATCGAATGTCCATTTCCGCGACAAGAAAACTCGTTACGGAAACGAGGCGCGGCAACAAGAACGGTCATTATAACGCAATTGCGATATCATCGATGAAGTTTTCCGATGATTTTCCGACTAACTTGTCTCATTCTGATATCAAACTCGTATCAGACGGGAGTTTTCACGGGGACGCGTGGTGAGGTAAAAATGCGGAAAATACGGTTGTGCCGTTAAGCCAATTTGAAGAACTTTTTCACGCTCCGGCGTAATTGAATTCTAGCACCGAAAACCCCTCTCCTACCCCCCTTGGAACCCCCCCCCCGCCCTTCGGCTAGACATATAAAGCCTTCGAGAAAAATATTTTCCGCGTTGTGTATATAAATTCGTGTATTTTACGTGCGCTGAGGTCTCAAGCGCGACCAGGTCGCGTTATTTTCGTCACAATCGACTTTTGAGTGAAGATGGAAGGATTTTTTATTGTATTTATCTTATTTATTTTGTTCGTATATTGTGTGCCGTTGGTCGAATTTGCCCTAGCCTTTCATCCCTTTCTCTTTCTCTCTCTAGGTCAGTGGTTCTTAACTGGTGTTTCGAAGAACTTTGGTGTTGTTGCGAACTTTGGTGTTTCGCGAGTTTGCTACAAGTATTCATCGAGATTATGAATGTTTTAATAGGAAAAGATATCAATGAAATTATTCATTCATCAAAAGTTTCAGCATAAATCAGCTGTTCAATTAATTATTGGATCGGTTTTAATATACATGTTTTATAAACGGAATCTATATACATACGTACATACAATACTTCCATGTGTACTTTGAACTAGGTTCAAAATCTGGAATTTCTCTAAACATTAAACTTAAAATTAATCAATTTTTTAAATATATAGTATTTTATAAATTTCTCTAGTAACTAAATAAAATAGTTCATCATCATAAAATAATTCAAAGTTTGAAAACGATTGGATAAGAACCCAAATTTCGTCAGAGGAAATCAAATGAAAAAATCGAAAGCGAGCTAAGAAGAGGCTAGTAAATAACAATTAGATACAACATAACTTCTTATTGAATACTTATCTCGCAGATAAAACTCCGTGAAGAGATATACTTATAGCCGTGAAATGTCAGATTTGACATATTTGGCTAAAAATCAATATATATATCGTGTATTACATTACATGAAGCTAGACGCCAAATTTGAAATTTATATATACATATGAGAGTTAAAACTATAAATATTTAAATATTAGAGATAACGAGAACCTATAGAGCAAATTTTATAAAATATAGAGTGAATTATAGGCGTTTAAACAATTAAAATCTGAAATGGCCAGATCAAGGCGAAAAGGTTAAGGATAGATTATGGTAGCCTTACGTACAGTCATAGACGTCACCGTATCCGAAATTCTGGATATTTGATACGCATTGTATACGATATTTTATCTCCAACGTCATGGCAGACGATACATTAACGTATATTGATGACCAAAATGAGCAATATGGCAAAGTATGAAAACGATCGGATAAGAGACAAGAGATATAAAAAATGACCAGTAACACGAAAACCATGTGAACTTAATAAGAGGTAAGTAAAAATAGAACATTTTCATGAGATAGTATATCAAATATTGGCCCTTATTTGATTGATTTTGACTCATAAATTATTATATGTATGTTCAAAATTCATCTTAGTTATATTCTTATAGCTATTGATCATTATCTATTTTACGCATTATTTTTCCTCACAGTATTTATAGTTTTATCTTATTTTAATACAAATTAATACAGCACAATAGAAGAAAAGGTCGAAACTTTATTTACAATTCTTAATGTTTATAATACATTTTATACATATGTACATATATAGCCAGCAGTATGCGTTTGTGTTTAACACCCAGAGGCTACCGGGTTCGATCCTGTGCTAATTTTTAATACTGCTGGTCAGACTTGGGTATTTGTGACTGCAAGTCGATCGTTTCTTATCAGAGTTTTCCAATTTATCTGATTTCGTTGTTGAAACGGTTCCGCCATCAAATTGGCAAAAATCATCCTACCCGCTATGTCACAACTATCTGAATTTGATTTATATACAATTTGTAAACATTTATGTACAAGTCGAAATCCAACCTGAGATATAACAATAACTCAAGGTTTGCAATAGAAAATTGGATAAGAAAAGGCAATTTTACAGAAACCGTTTCAGTAAAAATCAGAAAAATTGGCAAATTCTGATAAGAAGCGATCAACCTCGACCAACCTCTGGCCAATAACGATACTCTGGTAGGAATCGAACCCGTGACATCTTTCACGAAAGAATACAACACTCACCACTAGGCCATACTGCTGGTTAAATGAATAGTGGAATTATTTAATTTAAAAAATGTGGGTTAGTATAGTGGACGAACTGATTTTTGGGTTCGAAAAATAGGTGTTCGTTGTACTACATTGAAATAATAAAAGTTCACGCGAGTCCGCAAACTAGATTTTAATAAATTGAAATGAGGCAAGCCCTTTTGTTTGGGTTTATATAAATTTATTTGTATGTAAATCTATCGAAAGTTCTGACGCTTCGCAAATATTTGATACCTTTAGAATTGTTATGTGGCCCCGAAAAGGTTAAAAACCCCTGTTGGAGGACAAAGATGGTCGGCAGATGATGGATATCTATTTAATCAGCCGTGATATCGGACGTCGTTGTTGTCGTTGGTGGAGGAAAATAGGACAGGGGGCATCTGGTATTAAAGGGAAAGCTCCAGGGGTCTGGGATGCGATGGTTTCAAAAATAAGGTCCTTACGTCGATAATTCGGGCACAAAGTATCGAATTGAAATTGATTCGATAAGTGGAAAATATCCGCTTCCACGCATGTATCGTTGCAAATAAAGAACGTATGATATTACAAATATCGTATGAAATACATATATGATATTTGCGGTCTATATTGTTATTTTACCTTTTGTGTAACATTACAAGGTTTTCTCGTTTGTATTTTCCATTTAAGCTAATGCGAGGCTATTAAATTTAAATAACATAGCAGTCGAGCGCTTCAGTTTAGTTTCATGTTGAATATTATTACATTGAAAATATCATTTGGATATAGATATATTTTGTAATATAAATTTGAGTATGATTGTTGTGTTGCCGGTATATTTTATTTTAGTTAAATCCTAAAAATAATTTACAAAACATTCATATATGTATACTAACTTGAAAAAACTGCATGCCATGAATAATATTCCGTTAGTTACAGACATTACTGACAAACTAAGTAGTAGATTCTATGACAGAATCACTAATAACTATACTAACACAATTGTGAAGAGTCTCGGTGATTACAACAAAATGTCTATACCCTTCAAGTATGAACACAGATTGCCTAAACATAATCTGCTTTAGATCGTCGACTTTAGAGAGTATTTAATTGATATTATGTATTAGATGTATTATGAGCATTTATAAGAATTGTAAATAGGTTTTTGAGCTCTTTTTCTCATTATTATTTTTCTATGATAACTAACAAAATTAAATTCAAATTATAAAATAGAAAGTAATCAGTAGATCAGTAGCTATTAATATAGATATAAGATGTATTGTGAACATAATTTAGTAATAATAAAAAGCATTTAAAATACAAATCAAAATCAAAATCAATTTTTAAATCAACTTCTATAAATATATTCATGAACATACGGAAATATTTTCGTCATTCAATGAAAGTTCATATTTTGTTTCGAGTTAATTTTGTTTATAAATTTAAAATAGAAGAAAAGTGTGATCATGGAAATTTGAATCCAATGTCATCATTTACATTTCAAGAAACATATCAGTTGATGGATTTCTGTTCTAAACTCCCGACAAATTATATATGCTTGTTTTTTTAAGCTTTTTGATTATAGCATTGATATTTTCGACTTATATTTCAATCTTAAATATCATGAATATCAAACAAACACAACGCTCAGCTCATGTTTTCAAGCACAAAGCATAATCTATTCGCTTTTAGATATAATCGTTAAGCGATATGTACATATTGTTACCAATCAATCATTGGTTAATAAAATATAAAGCATTACATTCAAAAGTTCTATATTTTTTAAACCAGTAATAACCTTTTAAAAACGTTTTTAATTTTACTGAAATGTATAAAGAATTTTCCCATTATTTGCCTACACATTATGATGATATATAATGACGGTTGGATTTATATAGGTTACCCATTCGACAATATCTAAAATCACAAAGACAATATAACGTGTATTTGATCGATTTCGGACAAAATATTAAATGGTTTCACGACGAAACGTGTCTATACAACGAAATTTCCAAATCACAGCGTTGATTTACATATACTACATATAATGGTGTGTTTACACTAGCGATAATTATCTGTGTCCATTGCCAAGAGCGAGTCAATACGTAATACCAGTATTGTACAACACAATGAAGCTTTGAATATTATTGCTATGAGATAATCTGTTTCGGGTGGGTATTAAGGATAATATTTGCGTTGGTCGATTCAAATTGGCGACGATAATATTCATGACTCATATGTATGAGTGATATCATTATTTTATATCTTTGTACATTGAACGGAAATTAACAAAATACGTAACATGCATATGTACAATAAAACGAAAACAGTTTTGTATGCATAATTATAATTGAGAGCTGAATGATTTTCGTCTAATTTACAATATAGCTATATTATGTAACTATTAAAGAGCTATGTACATAGATTATCTCTTGTATGTATATGAATGTGAATATACGTATTTATGTATGTAGTTTGAAGGACCTTTCGAGACAGTAATATATGTAATAATGTCTATATTTACCCTTGGCAATTTGATTTTTCAATGAATATTGTAAATATGATGGGTTTCCATCGTGTCTAATTCAATATAAGCGTAATTATGGCCTTAGAATGTTCTATTACATTTTTATTTATTTATTTGTTTAAGTTTGGGTTTGGATCAATTTGGCATTAAAGGAGTCCCTTATGCACCACAATGGTCGAAAAAATACAGAGAGATGAGAAAAATAAAAATATATGCATACATATATATGTACATACACAGAAAAAAAAATCATTTATACATAAAGTAAAAATATAAAATAATAAAATACAAAACACAAATATCTTGCACCTATAGTTAGCACTGCTATATAAAAAACAGCCGCAAATAATATGCAAAACATCCCTGCGAGGCCCAAATGGAAGAGAGGAGATTAAAATTCCACTCATAAATTACATTAAATTATGAAAATAATGATGAGCACAGGCTACCCCAGACAAACAGGTTAATATAATCTCCAATAACCTATTATTACAACTTGTATAGTAATGCACAAGCTCTTTTAGGGGTAATATTATACATACATATGTATATAATAGAACAAGCGAACATTCAAGACCCAATAACCCTTTATCTTGCATTTTTATATGGAAATTTGACTTCACTAACACATTTCTGGAAAATAAATGCTAATCTAATATATAATTTCAATAAAGACGTTATAGGGCTTAGGATGGGAGAATTGGTGACGTTATCGAAAAAATATAATATTCTATGACGACGATATCGGTTTTGATTCCTTTTTCTTTTCCTGTTCTGGATTCTTAAATCAGTTCCGTATGCGTATTCCTTTTTCAGTTCCTTTCAGTTCAAATTCCTGTTTCAGTTCCGGATCTGGATTCTTGTTTCAGTTCCGGATCCCGATTCAGTTTTACTAGCTTTGTCTTACTTCGCTTTCGATTTTTACGTCTGATTTCGTTTGACAAAATTTGGGTTCTTATCTGATCGTTTTCGAACTTTGCTATTTTGCTCGGTTTGGTCATCAATATATGTGGAAATCAAGTCCGCTACTACGATGGTGAAAAATAATCGTAATAGACACGTTTTAAAATACTCCATCATCTTTCTCGGTGACGTCTATTGTCCACATTGCCACATTTGTCCATACTGTTCCGATCTTTTTTTCCCTTTTCTCCACCCTCTTGCTATGTCAGATTTTAATTGTTTAAACGTCTATAACTTTTTTGTTTTTTCTCTCTATATTTTATAAAAGTTGCTTTATAGGTTTTCATTATCTCTCAGATATATTTTTAGTTCACTCAAAGTCTTGTTCAGTTCTGGATCCCCATTCTTTTTCAGTTCTAGATCCTGATTCATTTTTCACTTCCGGATCCGCATTTTTTTTCAGTACCGGATTTGGATTCCTATTTCAGTTCCAGATCAGGATGATTTTTTCAGTTCCGGTTATGTGTGTGTAATTCATTTCTGGTTGTCGTTCTTTTTTTTTTCGATTCAAATAAATTTAATAAAAAACAAATGAATGTTTATATAAAATAAAACTATTCAAATAAATTTAATAAAATGTTTACTATTAGATTTGCCATGTTTAAGCGGGTTATATTACAAATACCGAAGGAAGCCCGGGTAAAACGACTAGTTAATAATAATTACGTTAACAGCAGGTTCTGAATTTTGAACAAGGGTTTTCGAGAACCATTTGGAGCCTACTGGAGGACAGCACTGTATGTATGTATGTATGTATTTTAATAATAAAAGCAATTAAAACTTTCATAATAGTCAATTTTGATGGTGAATAAATTAAAATACGAGCGAGGTTTGATACGTTTCCGCCTGTTGTATCAAAATCGATAAAGTCAACATTGCGAAGATGGCGTAAAAAAATCGAAACCGCAAGCTATGAAACAAGGACTAGGGGGAAAAAAACACCTAAAGCGATTAGAATCCCTCGTAAGGAGGGTGTCGATCGATCAAAACTCGTCAAGATGTCCCTTTGATTACCACCGATGGGAAAAATGAACGAGCCGGCAGGGGTCGAGATACGGGATGGGAAAATCGAGACGGGTGGGTGGGGAGGGGGGGAGGGGGGGAGGATGAGGTGAGAACGCGAAAAAGAAGCAGTCCCCGTTTCCCGCCAATCCAATTAATTTCCCGGGATGGGAGCATTCGTCTTCCGCTTTTGTTTTTCGCAGGGAAACATTAATTTCCCGGTGCGCAGGCGCGAGATCACACTTCCGGTTCAGCCTCGGGCTGCGACGAGACGCGGTTCCACTCGTTATCTATTATGCTAACGCAATGGAGACGACCTCGTTAACGTCGCGAATCCGTTAAACGGGGAGTGTCGAGCTTATCAAAGCTTTTTCAACTATGGCATCGACCTGTTTTGTACGCACGTACATACATACTACGAGTCAACCGGATGTTGGGTTTTCCCCGGCATGCGTTGCATGCCACAATAACGCGTGCAATTCCCGTTCCTGTTCTCGTTCCCGTTCGACAGACATTCAATTTTATGTATAGATATATTTGTTGACATGGGTCATCCGCTGTGTGTTTGTAGTACAGCCCTGAAAGGTCAGTACATTCGAGTGCGAGGTAGGCGTGGCGCGATTATTGTCACACTCGCGGCGAGATGCGTTGGGGTAGCTTTACTTTCGCGTCAGTAAAATTATTATTAAGAGTTACGAATATTATTATTAAGAGGTTTTTCCCCGTTTTTTTTTTTAATTATATTCCCGAACATGCATACAAAAAATCTTGAAAGTTCCATTGTAATCGGTTCAGTGGCTTAGTAGCCTATTCGAGACACACACACACACACACACACACACACACAAACATTCAATTTTATATATTATATATATATTTTTATTTATTTTTTACATATATACCAGGAAGGCCCTACAGGTAACCCCAATGCGCCTTCCTGGCCAATTACAAACATTGCAGCATTTTATTTTATTATACAAGTCGCTGAATTACGAGACACTGAAAAACTCGCAAATTAACGAGACATCTATGAATTGTACATACATTTTATAGTACATTAATCAATCTCAAATAGTGTTGACATAGTAGGTAGGATGGTTTTCAGCCAATTTTTTATCGGGAACCGTTTCAACAATGAAATCAGAGAAAATTGGCAAACTCTGATAGGAAACGATCGACCTTGAGTCACAAATATCCAGGCCTGACCAGCAGCACTACAGATATACTCTTAAAAATTCTTTTCAATCGAGGTCAGCTCATGGGATCGAACCCGGCGCGTCTCGACGCTAAGCAGAAGCTTAATGACCAAGTTATGCTGCTATATAGATATAGATATAGACAGCATTTTCGATACAATTTGAGCGCAAATGTATGGAAACTTGCACAAGACTAAAGTTCTACTTCCGGTTATAGATTAGAATTTCAGTAACCGAAAGTTTCAGTTTGATAGGACAACGGTATTCAAAAAACCCCGAAAATACACAGACATACATACACACAGACACACAGATACACACACACATTTTTTCTAGATCATGAAATCGTGATCAGTGATCGATTCTGAGTGAAAATCTCGAGTTCGAATTTTTGCATGATCAAAAAACTTCATCAAATGAACAATTTTGAAATGAGAATCATTTTGAATACATCAATTTATGAAATAAATAATATTAGTAAAATCCTAGAATATTCATAATGGATTAAGTTAGAACGAAAGTGCTTAGATTGCCTACACAAAATACAATTTTAAATACTCTATAATGTATTTAATACAGTTTAAAACTGATATAAATTAATTAAAAATAAATTTGATTTATTTTCAAAACAAAAACATTTTTTTTTAAATTTTTACTTCATAGTTATAGTTAAGAACACTGAAGACGTTGGTTTATTTACTTTAATCAACAAAATTCTAAATTAGAGGCTAAATAAATATATTTTAATTTGCTATTATATATTTAAATTTAATAAGGATCACATGAAATTTCAAATTAATTTTCATATTATGAAATTAAAATAATAACGCCTTATTTTTGATTAGCCTTCAATTTAAACTAAAAATATGAGTATCGAGAGGAATTTAATTTATTTCGAAAATGAACGAAAGGGAAACTTTACATTTCAACGCTCGTTAAATGTGCTCTGAAAATTCTGCTCGGAGTTTTCCACTGTATAATAATATGAGAATCCATATTTTCTAGACAAAATATTATATCGAGGGAAGGAAACTGACCGGTTAAATATTTTCTACATTTATACATTTGAAAATTTCACTCGAGAGTCATGGCCTCCGGAAAACTCTATGAATGAAAACTCCCTTCCGTATCACGACCATTTTCAACAAAAAAAAACTTTCCCCTATTACCAGAAAACATTTTAAATCACTTATATATGTATGTATATTCATACAGATAAAAAAAATATTCACATTCAAAAAGTATCATATTATCACGTCAACAAACCCTTAGGCATATTTATTTGTATACGTTTTATAAATAATAATCTGATATATAAAGTTGGCATCGAATAATTATTTTGCAAATATCGTTATACTGGAAGTGTTTATTAAATATTTTATGACTTAATATCGGAAATTTTTATATTTGAATGTGTCAATTACATATGAATACATCTAAATTGACTTTAATGTGATCATCAGACTTAAATTGAAAGAAAACAACATAATGGGCTTTGGTTTTAACTTAACGGCGTCACATATCATATAAGTTATCAAACGATCCGATCTTATTTACATTCATTTCTTTTATATGATCAATGAATTTCAACGGTTGTATTAAAATATATTAGAATGAAGTAATTCAGATTGAAATTATATTTGTTTCAAAAATCGTCCTTCTCTGTCAATCGGTTTTTTCTCTCTCAAACTTAAGACAAACTTTGAGGTTATGTACATACGTCAACTCCGAAGAAACAAATTCTATGATCATAATTAAAAAAACCACACAGTCCAAGAAGACCATCGTATTTGATGATATGTAATTTAGTATAACTAATTATATGTAAATCTGTATGAAGTAGCATGATATAAATGACAGATATAAACGCAGATATAAATGACAGAACCCGAATGGGAGCGTGAGACTGACTTAAAACTGTTCATACGTGTCTAGACAATAGATACATAAATGGATTTGGTAAGCAGTCGTGAGCAACTTGTCCTTTATAAGGAGGTATGTACATACCCAATATCAGATTATTCTGGAGCAAGCGTTGGATCCGTGTGGACCTCCTGAATTATTCAAGTAAATGCTGTGAAGCGACTTTGGCCTTTTATTTGGATCCTGAACACCGGCTGGACACCAGCGCCTTGACCATACAAATGTATTACATTTCTCCCTTCCTCAATTATGGCACTGGATAAATTATTTTTTAATATGCTATGGATATCCACCATAGGCATGTTTCTATCTTTTTATTTTTTTTATTAGTTATTTTTTATAAGAGCTAAGAGCCACCAAATATCTATAAAATCGCCTCGTTTTTACAACCACGAAAAGAGTCCAGCGTGCTAATTTAACGGTTGATTTTTAAAAAAATACGAAAACACAAACATAAAAAATATTTTTCTCATACCGATGATAATTTTTTTTTTAAATTGGTCCACTTTCAGAGGAGCAAACTGGAGAATACGAATCCTCGATTTTGTCGATTTAAAATAGGTATTATCTGGTCGAGGCGCAACATTCACTCAATATATATATTGATATATATTGTCGCATTCACTCAATATATATATATCGAAGAAAGGAACGGTAACAAAATTAAGGTTTTGGGTATCCAATCCTCTTAACTAGCCAGCAGAATAGAACCCAAATTTAGTCAGATGAAAAAATCGAAAGAGGCTAGTAATAAAAACAGAAAGAATATTCGGATCGCCTTTTAATATAGGTACATACATAAAATACGGTTATGTTTTCAATATTTAATTACGAGATGTATTACTACGAAGATTGAAGACGGCATTGAGGCCGGAAAAACAGCCATTGTAGCCGTGACGAGAGCGGAAAAACTCGGGTCATTTATTACATGCGCATGTTTATTTTATGAAGACTATTATTTCGCGTCCGAAACGAAATGAATACGAAATGAACTGAAGATAATAAGATTAATGTGAAGTGGATTTCGTTCGCACACATTCAATTTCACATTTTCTACGTCAAGTACATACAGGTATGTATGTATGTGTACGAATTTAATGTTCGATGGTTATTATTTAAGCTCGGTTATTGTTAAGTTTGAGTCAGAAAGTGAACTGAAATCTTAATCCAGGCCCGCGCGTTTCCCACAATGGCGAGGACTGATCTCTCGTCTCTCGCGTATGCAAAATATGTACATCCTGGGGGCTCAGCGAATAAATTTTCACGGCCCCCATGGTTTCGCGGTTGAACGTTTTCTTCGTGGCCATTGTTCCTTGGATTTTCAGCTGTAAAGTAACGTCGGTGACGTTTCGCTATTCCTTTTGTTTCGCCACTAAGCGGACGGAGGAAAATGCTTGTGTAGTCGAGAAGCGCATTTGGTGACATCAACGCGCGAATTTCCCGACGGATGCAAAAAGGGGAGTGGAAAATTTCAATCCAAACCTCGGTAAATTCAATTATTTCATTTGAAGTCGAATTTTAATAAACATCTATTGTGAATTTTTGACATTTGTTATTTCATAGAACATGAATAATCTGTAAATTTCATAGATGAGTGCACTTATACAACTAATCAATACAACAATATATTATATAGGTGCACTAGTTGTTTTACCCGGCTTCGCTCAGTATTTTCAAGATAAACAGATTTGTTTTTGATGTTCTCAACCAAAAATACTTACATACAAGGCGTCTTTCGAAATTGTATAATAGATAAGCATTTCATACAATGCGAAAAATTAATATTATGTATTAGATGTATTATGAACATTTATAAGGATTGTAAATAGGTTTTTGAGCTCTTTTTCCTATTATGCTTTAGATTAACATTTGAATAATATAATACGGTGATTACTAACCAAATTAAATTAAATTTTAAAATAGAAAATGATCAGTAGATCAGTAGCTATTAAAATAGATATAAGATGTATTGTGAACATAATTTCGTAATAATAAAAAGCATTTAAAAAATCAAAAAAATACAATGCGAATTCATACAAACATCCACATCTATGGAGAAATTTTTGCAGCATTTTATAATTAAATTGGCGAACCTCAAGATGCTGAATTACTTGAGATTAGCAAGAGAGATTGGAAAGGAGATGCCCGGTTTACAGGAATATATGCCCGGTTTCAATGAAAATTAAAGAAAAATTTGGCAAAATCTGATAAGAAACGATCGATCTGGAGTCACAAACTAAATACGGGCCAGCAGCGGGATTTTTGTGGGACTCGAACCCGTGACCACTCTTCTCGAAAGCATAATATGCTAACCACTAGTCCACGCTGCTGGTTATATATTATATTATACTTCAAAATTTTTATTTTGGTTTATTTAATTGCGGAACTAAACAAAAAGATTGTTATATAATTGTGTTGTGAAGAGCATATATATTTTAATGTTTGAAACAAATAAAAGAAAAAGCGATTTAGAGTAAATTGCCAATCTTAAACTCATTTTATTATATTACTGGTGTTACTGCCCGTTGAAATTTCAAAGGGTGGCTTAGGAAACAAATTGATACATGATTTAAAATAAAGTTACAATACGCATAGTAATAATTAATCGGAATCGGAAGTAAAATAGAAATCGGGAATCGGAACTGAAACAAGGATCGGTATCCGGAGTCTGCCTAACACTAAGAGGCGCCGGGTTCGATCCCATGATCTGAAAATAATTTTTCTTAGAAAAAAGAGTGTATTTGTAGTGCTGCTGGTCAGACCTGGATATTTGTGACTCTTGGTTGATTGTTTCCTATCAGAGTTTGCCAATTTTCTTTGACGTCATTGTTGAAACGGTTCCCGATTAAAAATTGGCTAAAATCCTTCCTACCTATGTACTATGTCACCACTATTTGAGTATGATTAATTCATAGATGTCTATTTAATTTGCAAGCTTTCAGTGTCTCGTAATTCAGTGACTTGTATAATAAAAATGCTGTGTTATTCACAATTGGCCAGAAAGGCGCATTGGGGTTTACCAGTAAGGCCTTCCTGGTATAAAAATGTAATAACATATGCATATATACATATGTATATGCAAAGTCTCTTTCGATTTGTAATTTAAATCAAGTGGGAAAAATTAGAAAAATACTAAGCACACCCAAAAATTTAAAACATTTTAATAAATTAACATTATATTTTAATTAAATAGAAGAAATAACCTTGAACGTAGTAGTTTACACGTGCAAATGAAATAATTTGAGAAACACGCGTTTGTATATATGTACATATGTAATATCCAATAACGCGTGACGACAACACGCGTTACGTGTCGTTTCATTACGATTCGAGACAAGAGCGTTGCCGAGCTTTTCCGCTTTTCCGCGCCAGTTATTCAACGCGGGCCATATGAATGGACCGGCACTGGAAAAGCGGGATTGGGGGAGGGGGAGGGGTGGGATAGGGTGGGTTTATAGGTGCTGTTTTTGCCCCTGTGTGCTGCCGTCGTGTTTTTTAAAAGGGAAAGCAATTTCAATTTTCATAGTCGCTCTTCAAAGGAGAGAACTGTTTGCTTTTGACGCAGTACAAATGTAGCTTTGTTGGAGTCAATGCGCCAACGTAATTTACAGGTGAAAGAGGGAAATTAATCCCTTTAAATCCCGTTCTAGGGCTTGTCCTGCTTTAAAAGCAATTAAAAATGTCCTCCCCTTTTATTCAATTAAAAGATACATTTCGCTGACAAGTTCCGCGTATTTGCATAAGCTGATCTTGGATTTGAATATGTTTGACAGTTTATCGAACGCTTTATGACGAAATGTTTTTATATTATGAACCTATGAGAGGCTTGTAGTCTTGTTACTATAATGTAGAACTTCTGCAATGTAGATAAATTGGTTTAAAAAACATGCCCCCTTTATTTTATATGAAATAGTCTTCCCATTGAAAAAAAATGATCAAAAAACAGAATAAAGTTAAGTGTTTCATATGAAGTTGGTAAAATAAACATAAATAATTGGTCTCTCGGGTAAATATAACTATATTGTATAATACGAGTCCATTACCAAAATTTAATTTGTTTTCTATTTGGCCTCTCTCGGGTTCATACCCGTGTAATTTATTTATTTAAAAATATTTGCGTAGGCGGGAAACATGGTCTCATGGGTTTTTTGTGTATCAAAAAAATGTGTAAAAAAAAGGATAAGATGGAAATAAAATAGTTACAGCCATATTAAAAATAAAAAAAAACTGAATCTGGTGAGTATTTGAAAAGGTTTATATTCGTTTATAAATTTGACTTGATTTTTTTTTACCTTATTAAATCACCTTTCATTTTCCTCGTCTCTTAGTAAAGAATCAGTATACGTATTATTATTCCATCTTGATATGATATCAAAAATAAGTTAATTATTAATTACTGGTACCAGCAGTTCTATAAATAAATCACCAAGCTTTTATGTCACGATTCGCAAACATAATTCGATGAATTTGATTACAAAAGAACAATCCGGAAATAATTTATTTTATGCGAGTTCATTTTATTCAGTTTCCTTCATTAGTATGATAATATTAATTTGAACAAAAACAAACAAAACTCAAGAATTCAACAAACAGAGGAGTGAGTCAATGCTAATTCGTATTGCTCATAATAAAATATTGCTCATTTTAAGAAAATGTCAAAAGATGCTCAGTTCTTGAACGGGGCAAGCTTGTTGTTTTTTTCATGAAATCAATGGAAAAAACTTATCAAATGCTATTTTGGAGTAAATGTCGAATTTCAGCTTTAGAAAATCATAAGAATCATATTAGTATTTTAGACATTTTTGATGACGTAAGTTGAAATGTATATGATATTATATTTATAACCAAAACTACTGATTTTAATTTATTTAATAACAAACATATGTGTGTACATCATATGTGCAATGATTGGAATTACCCCAACGCGACACATACGGATAGATAATTTTTGTACATAAATAGTAACTATTTTACATAACAGGACATTCGTAGAATAAAATTGAGACATCTATGGATAGCCAACAAAAATTTTGATACATAGCAAATTTACGAAAAATTCATTTTGTCGGTAGCATTTTATAAGTTTCAACAAATGAGAGATGCCAATAACTCGAATTTTTGAGAAACTGGAGGGGAGAATATCGATTTATTGGATCCGTCACAACAATAAGGTAAATAAGCTTATGGTAAAAAACTAAATGTATGTAAGCTTATTGTAAATCATATTAACAATTAGATGCAACATAACTTCTTATTGAATACTTATCTCGCAGATAAAACCGACTGAGGAGATATACAGTGAAATGTCAAATTTGACATATTTGGCCAAAAATCATTATATATCGTGTATTACATTACATGAATCTAGACGCCAAATTTGAAATTTTTATATACATATGAGAGTTAAAACTATAAATATTTAAATATTAGAGATAACGAGAACCTATAGAGCAAATTTTATAAAATATAGAGTGAATTATAGGCGTTTAAACAATTAAAATCTGAAATAGCAAATCAATTCGAAAAGGTTGAAGATAGATTATGGTAGCCTTACGTACCGTCATAAACGTCACCGTATCCGAGATTCTGGATATTTGTTACGCATTGTATACGATATTTTATCTCCAACGTAATGGCAGACGATACATTTACGTATATTGATGACCAAAATGAGCAATATGGCAAAGTATGAAAACGATCGGATAAGAGATAAAAATGACCACTGACACGAAAGCCATGTGAAACGTAAAGGAGGTATGTAAAAAAAACATAATCGATCTGTGTTTTAATAACCGCAAGATTTCACCAGCAGCGTATTTAGTCAGGAATTGAACTCACAGCCTCTCTAATGGTATGTAATAACTCTACCAGTACACTACGTTGTGGCATTATAATACATATATATAAATTAAGTCACAACGAAATAAAAATATTCAAAATAAATTAGCAACCCACAAATATTTAAAATAGATTTATTTAGTATAGTGTTTCGACAGCCTATTCAAAAATACAAATTTAAACACTTTATATATGTACATATGTATGAATACGAAATCACTTTTAAAATTGTTTTCCTTTATGGGCGAATTATAGCGGTGTATCGGCGCGTGAGATTTACTTAGCATAAATTTGCCGCAAAGTAAACGATAAATTTCTACAACCTGTGCAAATATTGTGTAAAGGCATGCGCTCACGCATAACAACAATACCCGAAAAGTTCGTGCCAACCAAATAAAATCGAATTAATAATAACTTTTTCGCTACAGCACATATTATACGTACATACGTACAGGTGCGAGTTTGCACATATGAGGAAACACCCACCTTTGTACACTGGGGTAATTTTCCGCTTCAATTACAAGTTGAAAAGCGAGGAGAGGTCACGGGGATGGGGGCAGGGCGGGAAAGGGGTGGAAAACAGCTTCAAAACACTGCGAATTAATTTTCCGATCGGAACGCTAACGCAAATAAAACTTTTCACCGAACGGAAAAGAGAGAGAGAGAGAGAGCGAGCGATTTCTAATTTGCGAATACGTCAACTCCTGATCTTTTGTACAACTACGTAATTCACTCAGTAGAGTATTTGATTTCAGACTTAGCTTAGTGGTCTAGGATTCAAATCCTAGCACAGATCTGAATAAACATTAGTTTGTTCATAACTATTACACTTAAATCCACTGCTAAAGCTATTGTTTACCAATAGAGAAGTTCTAGGAATCAAAAAGTTTGTTCGATTTTATCTATAATTACAAGTTGAGAACATCCATCACTGCTAGCATGATATGGATGGTTAGAGTTTGCCAATTTATCCAACTTAAGTGTTGTGACATTTCTTATAAATCCCTTCTCTCTCTCTTTCTTTCTCATTTTGTTCGCAGAAATTTTTTGACTGTTGCAAGCATTATATGCTTGTTGTTTTGCGGATTGCCGTGTGCAAATTTGCGGTTAAAAAACACAGTTATACAAAATGTCAATTTAAGGTTACCTATTATTAAAATATGGCATAAAATAGCAACAGATTAGCATGTAGAGTTTTCAACTGAGGGGTCATGGGTTCATTCCCTAGCTTCTTATCAGAGTTTGCCAATTTTATCTGATCATTGTTGAAACGGTTCCTCAAAATTGGCAAAAATCATCTTTCCTGTTGTTCCACAAATCTTCTGTATTTATTTTGTGTATAATTTGTAAAAATTGTGTACAAAATCTAAATCCATAGATGTCTCAATGAATTAATTCTGTGATTAATTAATTAATTGTTATTTCATGTTCTTCAGCTTCTGGGAATATAATGATTTATGTAATAATAAAATGCTGCATTTTTTGTAGTTAATTGTCCAGGAATTGGGTCTTCCTGTCAAGCCTTCCTGGTATATATCAAATTGAAAATAAAATAATCAGCGATAAAATCGCATACATGCTTTCAACTAACAAGTAAACAAACTCTTAATCAGTGAGCTATGCTTATTATGATTGTAGCTCTCGATTACATATTCCGAATAATATTATACGCAATATACATATATGCAAATACTGGCATAATATGTATGTATATATAGAAACGACGAGACTTTCGTGTCATAAAAATAATATATTGATGACCAAACCGAGCAAAATCACAAAGTCTGTTAACGATCGGAAGAGTGTGTATAAAAACCCAAATTTTATCAGACGAAAAATCGAAAGCAACCTGATATGAGGCTTGTACATAAAAAGGCTATATTGAATATTGAACCTCAATATACATACATATGTACATATCATACAAAATATAATGTCTGCTCTTACTATTCTGTAAGTCTATTTCTGCAGTCTGTTCATACGTAAAAGCAGACTTATTACATTTTATCGAATTACTTAGGAAACTTAACACGTGTCTCACACGAAGCTGCAAAGCCTGAAATCCTGAATATATTACATATAATACAACACAGACCGCGAACTGTCGGTTGAGAGCCGCTGTCGTCGGTCTCATTACTCAAGTGAGGGGACATTACGTTTAATTACAGGTGAGAGTCGGGTCTGAGAAGAATTTTGGTCCAACGTAAGATCCCACGTGTACAAAGCACCACGTACTCGTGTATACATTATATAATATAATACATCCAAGTTTACGACGTATTCTTGTAAGCGCACTGGAGGCTTTTGCGGAAGTGGCCAGGGGTGGGTGTGGGTTCTATTAAATCATTAATTAAAATCACGTTATCCGACCGGCCACATTACGTTTTATTTATGTGTATAAATTTCGGTAAGCCCCGAAAATTGGGGCAAGTTTTGGGTGAGCTCGGGCAAGTCATTTTTTAATATGGCTTCGGCCAATCACTTGCAATCGAAATTGCAACAAATGTTATATATGTATATTTGGTTCAAACATCCCTTATCTCTGTCTATTGTTTCGATAGAAAGGTTCATTATTCTCCTTGTATAGTACCGCTTAAAAGAAAGTATACATTGATGTACATAGCTATCACTGTTTGATATATTAAGCCTATATAGATTAGAAAGTTTGTTTTGGAGAAATAAAGTTTAGTGTTTGTTCGATATTGATGATGTTTACGATTGAAATACGAGTCGAAAATATCACTGCTTTAATCAAAAAGCTTAAAAAAACAAGCATATATAATTTTTCGGGAGTTTAGAACATAAATCCACCAACTGATATATTTCTTGAAACGTTAATGATGATATTGGGTTCAAATTTCCATAATCAAACTTTTCTTCTATTCCAAATTTATTAAATCGAAACAAAATGTGAACTTTCATTGAATGCCGAAAATATATCCGTATGTTCATGTATATATTTGTAGACGTTATATAATATGTATTTTTACATTAAAAATGTTATAATCATTGATTCTACAAATCAAACTATGCTGAAAATATTAAGTACTAACTTAAATACTAGGTTTCAACTAATATTTATTTTGCATTTTTAAATGCTTTTTATTATTACGAAATTATGTTCAAAATACATCTTATATGTATTTTAATAGCTACTGATCTACTGATCATTTTCTATTTTATAATTTTAATTTAATTTGGTTAGTAATCATAGTATTATATTATTCAAAGTTAATGTACAGCATAATAGGAAAAAGAGCACAAAAACTTATTTACAATTCTTATAAATGCTCATAATCTATCAAATACATAATATTAATTGAAGACTATCTAAAGTCGATGACCTAAAGCAGATTGTGTATTGGTAATCTGTGCACATTAATATAAAGGTTAAAATAAATCATTGAAGTTTTCTAAACACATCTTCGTCGGAGAATTTTCAAATGCGTCTAAGACGATATTTTTTCACCATCTTAAAGGCGGATGATACATTTACTTATATTGATGACCAAAATGAGCAGTATGGCAAAGTATGAAAATGATCGGATAAGAGGTAAATTTTTTTTTTAATTGTAATCGTAAGTGAAACATAAAAGAGGTTTGTAAAAAGAAAAAATTGTAGGCGTTTAAACAATTAAAATCTGACATAGCGCGAGTGTGGCGAAAAGGGAAAAAATAATCTGAAGAGTGTGGATAAATACGGCAAATAGACCGATAACGATAATGGAGTATTTTCAAACGTGTCTATTATGATTATTTTTCACCATCGTAATAGCGGAATTGATTTCCACATATATTGATGACCAAGCCGAGCAAAATGGCAAAGTTTGAAAACGATCGGATAAGAACCCAAATTTCGTCAAACGAAAAAATTGAAAACGAGCTAAGAAGAGGCTAGTAATAATAAAAATCATTAGAATGTTTGTATAATTTAAATGTTTGCGACGGTCCAAAAGCCCGCTCGTGCGAAATTCAATTCGAAATTCCCGCGTTAATTTTGCCAGCACACACCTAACTATTATCACCTGAGTTTAATTATTGAATTAGTGTCACTCGCCATATTAAATCACGGCGTTACATTCGAAATCCGACGTGCGATTTCATCCTCACATACACACATAATGTTTGACTATACCTTGCTGCGGTGTTTCGTCCCCTCACGCCACCAACCCCTCACCGTTCCTTTCTTTTACCACCCCACCCTATCCCGCCCATTCCCCTCATCTGTGCACCGGCAAGATGAATGGGTTGTTAACGCTTTCATTACGGCACCGAGATAAAGTGGCGCCAACCGGCCCATGGCTAATGTATGGCACTTCTTTGATAAATTTTTATTACTTATATACACACTTATACGAAAGGGGAGGGGGGTGTCCAAAAAGTTCCAGAAAAAGTTAAATAAAAACACAGGAAATTGAATTTTAATTAGATACAACATAACTTCTTATTGAATACTTATCTCGCAGATAAAACCGACTGAGGAGATATACAGTGAAATGTCAGATTTGACATATTTGGCCAAAAATCATTATATATCGTGTATTACATTACATGAAGCTAGACGCCAAATTTGAAATTTATATATACATATGAGAGTTAAAACTATACATATTTATATATTAGAGATAACGAGAACCAATAGAGCAAATTTCATAAAATATAGAGTGAATTATAGGCGTTTAAACAATTAAAATCTTATATCGCTATATCAAGGCGAACAGGTTGGAAGATACGGGACGAACGCTTATTAAACGTCAGGGAGATTTACTTTCCGCGTGTTTAAAACGCGTTGTATACGATATTTTATCTCCAACGTAATGGCAGACGATACATTAACGTGTATTGATGACCAAAATGAGCAATATGGCAAAGTATGAAAACGATCGGATAAGAGATAAAAATGACCACTGACACGAAAGCCATGTGAAACGTAAAGGAGGTATGTAAAAATTTGTTTTTTAAAATTCAATTTCATTTTTCAATTTTTATATGTACTATATATGGAAAAAAGCATTTTTCCATATATAGTACATATAATATTGCTATTATGTGTGTCTGTCTGTCTGAGATAACGCTCGCCGTACTATAATAGTAGTTTCGATTCGACATACATATGTATGTACGTCACAGCGTAACCACTGCAAAGAAAACGTATCATATGTACATATATATGTACATATACATATGTATATTATATAATACGAATATAATAACAAAAGAAAAAAATTCTGTATATACTGTTTGCTATCAATTTTTCAAATAGATAAATTTACAAATAGACGGCGGAGAAGTCTCTGAGAGTTTACCGTCATCTATTAAAAATTTATTTAATTAACTAATTTTTCTATTGGTATTTTATATTGTTTATATATAGGTAGGTAGGTACATAGTTTTTACCATTTTTTTAATATTAAACAATTAAATATAAATATTAAATCTAATATATAATTTCGAAAGAGACTTTGCATATATGTAACCTTGGTTGGTTGGTTTGTAGACAACCCATTCGATTTTTTTTTTCAATTCATGGGCGCCGATTCGAATGATTCGAACTCCCCGGTGGTGAAGGCGCCGGGGGTGCAGGCGCAGAGGGCGCAGGCGCCGGATTCTGGTATACATATAATTTCAAAAGAGACTTCAAAAAATTTTATATAAAATAAAACTATTCAAATAAATTTAATAAAATGTTTACTATTAGATTGGTCATGTTTAAACGGTTTATAGTACAAATACCGAGCGAAGCCGGGTAAAACCATTAGTTAAATATATTTAAAAGGTATTTGAAAAAAAATCAACACATTACTTTTATTTATTTTTATTTAATAACTTAATATGCCAAGAACCATGCGATGATATGTCATCGGATACAACACCAGTATAGTACTTAGCATATTATGCTTTCGAGCGGAGTCATTACGGTTTGATTCCCACTAGTTGCTGTTGGCCAGACCTTGGTTTGTGACTCGAAGTCGAATGTTTCTTTTCAGATTTTGCCAATTTTTCTGATTGTAATTCCTGTAAAATTGGCATCTCTTTTCCAACCTCTTGTAAATCTCAAATTATTCAGTGCTAATTTTGTGTATAATAAAAATGGTGCAAAAATGTCTTCATATATGTCATAAACATCTGTGACAGCTGCAGGATACAAATGCACTATTGCGAATGCGTGATAAAACACCCGTCTAAAAAAATTAATTTAATTATAGCATTCTGCTAACGAATAAGAACCACATATTCCATTAACTTTTTGACCGTCTTTGGTATAGACATACATAGATAGTATATGAGATACGTTAAATCATAAAATATAATATAAGTGGACCTGCTATGTATGAAGTAGCCCGAGCTGATAGTGGCAGCTCAGTGTGAAGCCAATTAAAGTGGCCAGATTTATCAAGCATACCGTATATACATAGATACATATATATATATAGTAATAAATACTGACGAAGATGATGTGAAAGTGAATTCGAATAAAATAATGCGTAATATTTTTCATTAAAAGTTTCGCATTCGCTGCGAACAAACAGGCAAACACCTAAGAAAGGTCCAAAAGAAACTATTCCGGTAAACATCTCCATAACTTTCATTTCGGAATAAGGAGAAATGCTAGAAAATAAACTGGTACGTGCTTTGAATAAATTACGTCACTTTCGCAATATGTGTGGCGTCGAACGTCGGCGCAAAACTGAGCCAAGTCCGAATCGAATCAATCATCCTCAAGTGTGGCAGAATAAACCTTTAAACACTTAATATTTTACTTTTATTTTTACCCATTACAAATTGCATTACAAATGCAATTATATTTATACAACATCTATGGAAAAATTCGATATACAGAAAAAATTTGCGAGAAATACATAAATTTTTACCAATTATTTAGATGGGTAGCATATTTATATTAACCCTCCCTCACCGAAGTGGGGTATGCAAGTGCCCCAATTTTTACGTTTTTCGAAATAACTATGTGGTTTTCAAAGCTTTATGTTCACCCTATATTTCTTGTATCCCTAGAATGAACTACAAAAAATTTATTTTAATAGATTTTGTATGATTTAGAAAAGGGGTATATCGTAAAAAAATTCATTTATACATTTCTACGTTCCAAGGTATGATTTAACTGTTTTTGACTGTTCACTTGCATATTCGTGTTGATTGATGAATTAATGCGAGAGAAAGAAACAGCTATATTCTCGTAAGCTATTGTTTTCGTCGCTTTCGGCGTTGAGTCATGCAGTCGCCTGTTGGCCCTACCTATGTGCGTTTGCATGTCTATACTTGTCGTTATTTTTTAATACAAAATAGTCAAAAACATGCTATAGGACTTAAACTTTTTTTATGTTGATGTATTAAATGATTAATAAGATATATATTCAACACGTTTGTATTAAGAAAAGCTGTATTTTGATTAAAAAATACTGGGGTCTTACTTGAAACCGGTCAGGGACACTAGTTCGATCTCGACGCTCCGTCCTTTAAAGAAGTCAACAATTTCGAAATGCTAGAAATTAAAATTTAATTTAAGAAACGGAAAAAGGTTGCAAATTTGGTGGAACCGTTTCAACAATTAAACTAGATTTTACTTTATTTTTTTTTTAATTTATACAAGGAAGGCCTAACAGGTACGCCTAAGGCACCTTCCTGGCCAGATACAAGTATTATTAGTATTATACAAAGTAATATATGTATGTATGTATATATAAATAAACACCCACAGAGACATCTATGGTTAAATTTGTAATTTTTTAACAATTCATTCAATGCATCTCAATTAAAATCCAAGGAAACGTTTTTTTATGGTCAAACTTGTAAATTTACACCATTATATACAATCAGCAAAATTCCAGACTGATAAAAACTTGAGATTTTGCGAGAAAATTGGTAAGGTTGCCAATTTGATCTGATAGGAAACGATCGACCTGGAGTCATAAATTCAAGATCCGGCCAGCTGAAACCAGTGGGATTTGAGCCCGTGCCCACTTTGTTCAGGGCACAATATGCTAAGCACTGGTCTATTCTGCTGGTTAAGATAAATAATAGGAGTCACATAAATCCAAAGTTTGAAGCCAGCAACACTGGGCCAGGGAAAGAATCCATGACCCTTCAGTTGAAAGCATTGAACATAACACTATTGCTTGTTAAGTTTATTTTGCTTCAAAATAATTTTAGAAAACGCTTACATATTTAATAAATAATATGTATGGCTATTGTTAACATATTTCAACCCTGATAATATTCAATAGTATTTTTTTTTTTAAATATTTTGATTATATGTTCCTTCAAGTATTGATTATACATATATTGATCAACTGTATATTGACCAGCTTCTGTCATAATTATTATAATGATTTGTTTGGCAGCTTATTTATTTAATAAAAGTTATAAAGAAAATTTTGGTATGAAGGATTGAAATATATTAGATGTATTAAATAAAAATCAGAAATCCATTGTTGAAAGAAGGTGTTATGTAAAACAATGACCATATAAATACATACATAGTTTTTGGTCTAAAATTTTCCACTTTGGCATCGTCGGCAAATTCCGAATATTTCATCGGTTTGGCAAAGTCGAAAATTTTCCACCACGCGTCCATTCCATCGAACATACTTACTTTTCCACAGCAGATACGAGTATATATGTATGTATATACGTAGTAGCAAATAGTACGAATCGAAATTTGGATTCCATCCAGAGACGGAACAAACGGACATTTTCACCGTTTCCCTTCCCACGCTTCTTCGGGGGCAATTTTTTGAAAAAATTGACTGGAAAATTCGGTCATAAATTGTCTATATCCCAAGAGGAGAGATGCGGATATTGTTCGGCTCTGTCGCACACACAAACCACCGGCCGGGGGTCTACGAGCGGGGGGACCGTTTGATAAATAGGCCAATAAAGCGGACCCATTCTCGCCCTTGTCGACTTTAAAACTGAATGATAGGCGCGACAATGAACTTATAAATAATCAAATAAAAATCGTGTTGAAACACAATTTAACTTACACACCTTTATGGAGCTTTAGTTAGTGTACTGAGTGTTGATTAATTGATATGGCAACCATGTAAATAGATTTAATCAACAGCTTTAATCAAACCGACGCACAGAGTGGTATTTGGCTTGAAAACCTGGTCAAAAATTTTTTTTTACGTTTTTTCCCAGAAAATAGTTCTCTGTACTAATACATGCGAGTTATTGACATACATATTTTAAACAATCTTAAAATTGTTGATAGCACTGAGCAACAAAAAAAAAATACCAGAGCGGAGACTAGCCAATCTTTACTAAGTTTGACCCACTGAATTCGAATATGATATTGATTTTTGTTGGTGGGTGATCGTTTACGAGATATGAGTGTTTAAAAAAATCCGCGATTTTTACAGTTTTTGGCTTTTGCGGTCTTTAACTCAAAATTTAGGATTATTACGCTCAAAGTGAGTATTGGAATCAATAGTCAGACATTTTTTCTATTAATTTTTATATTTCATTGCTTTAAAATACTTCTAATTAATTGTCTAGTGAATTTTTAAAGTCAAAAATATATTTTTTTTTACGGATTTTTTTTCCGTGCTATTTTTCATTTATTTGGCAAATTTTTTATTTCACCACGTTTATAAGGATTGGTTTTCTATCTCAATATTTTTTTTCACCAACAAAAATCAATAACATATTCGAATTCAGTGGGTCAAACTTAGTAAAGATTGGCTAGTCTCCGCTCTGGTAACTCAAAAACGTGATTTTTTGTTGCTCAGTGTAATTTTTCAAAATACATACATCAAGTTTCACAGGCGAGCACTTTGTAACAAATACTAGTTTTTTTCTTCTAAATCTTTGAATTTTTAAATAAAAAGCCTTTCGGTGCTTCTCTTATTATATCGTGTAGATGTTTTCGGTTCATAGATATGACAGAATCCTCAGATTCTGGAATATAAATAAAGAATGAAAATAAGTAGAAAATTGGAGTTCCGATATACACTTTTAATTATTATTGATTATTTGTGCAAACTTTGTTTCACTAGAATAAAAGTAGAGATACTAAAGTTTTATTAGCCAGCAGCATAGCTCGGTCGTTAAGCTTCTGCTTAGCGTTGAGAGGCGGCGGGTTCGATCCCTGGGCCCGGCCTCGAATGAAAATGAATTTTTCAGAGTATGCTGTTGGGTAGACCTGGATTTGTGACTTCAGGTTGATCGTTTCCTATCAGAGTTTGCCAATTTTCTCTGATTTCATTTTTGAAACGGTTCCCGGAAAAAAAATTGACTAAAAATCCCTCCTATACGATATGTCACCTATAATTTGTTATTAATTAATGTACAATAAATAAGTTTGTGTACAAATTAATAGATACGAGTTTTACAGTGTCTCGTAATTCAGTGATTTATATAAAAAAAAATGCTGAATTGTAATTTGTAAATTTGTAATTGGCCAGGAAGGCGCATTGGGGTTTACCTGCAAGGCCTTCCTGGTATATATGTACGTAAAAATAAATAAATAAATAAATTTGATTCGGCTAAAATCAGCACAATACGTTTAAAAACATAAATTTTTACAAAAAAGTAAAGGAAACCTAAGTGAAAATAGGAGGGTTTGTTGACAGGTCGAAACATGTAAAATAAAATTTTAAAAGGAATGAAATTTAGTTTAATCTAATGTATATATCTTATTCTTCAACGTCTATACTAAGTTTTTCCATCAAAAATACTTTTAGCATAAAAATAATCACAAGGAAAATTGTTTAACAACAAAATGCCGCAAACAAGAACAAGCGTAACACACAAATGACAGGATTCGACTGTGACTACATTTGGCTAGTGAACTTAACCCAGGAAAGCACTTCACAGTGTAACGTCATATTTATCTACCTGATTTGGGACCCCAACATAAACTCAATTTGTGAAAATTTGAATTTTTTATTTTTGGCCAGCTTTTGAGGCAAAATACCAGTATGTGCAACGATTCAAAGTCTTTCTTTGTTAATAACATTTAGGGGGAGGATTAAAAAAACCACGTAATTATAATAAACTTCGAGTGTAAACGAGATTTCGTCGCATCGATCCATTGTGCGATATTTAGCAGACGATGGAGCTTTGGGCTTCACCTGTCATGTCCAGCTAAAAGGTACATTGTATCCGTTTTAGCCCGCTTTTGAATTGATATCGACCCATTCGTGCGGTGGACTGTGCAAACGGCGATTACCCTGACACTCTAAGGATACGTATGTATATATTCGGTCGTATATTTTTTGTTCGACGACTGAAGAAGGCCTTTTTGTCGGATTCAAATCCTCTTTGGAAAGAGAGAGAGTGCGTGTGGGAGGATTTGAAAAGTCTTTCAAAACATCGCTGAATAGAGTCAAAGCGTTTAAAAGTGGTGTGATTGATTTCATACGCAGCCTCTTTAAATCTCCTTTGCATGGGATTCGTTAACTATTTTTGGATATAATGAAGAAAGTTGAACAATGCCTAGAATTATTACTATTAGGGAGTGTAATTAACCGTTAAATTCCATAAACTGGTAAACGGTAAATTGTTTTTCCTACTACTGGTATATCGGTATATACCGAATTAGGTAACTGAATGTGGTTACTTTTCCTAAAAATGTTAACTTAGATTGGATCGTAAAAAAAGTCGAAACAAATCTCAGGTGAATAATGTCATATAAGTGCATTTAAGTTAAATAAAACGTATTTACTAGTGTTGTTAAATAAAACGTAGCGGTGGCTTTGAGATATAGTAATGGATGAAGACCAGGTCATAAACCAATAAAATATTATTGAAAGTAGTTTCAATAACCTACACAAGGCCTTTCAGAACTCTGGCAGTTTGGTGAATTTTAGCAAATTGTGTTTGTGCGTATTCAGGATCTGCCATTTATTCAGTATCTGCATTACCACGACTTTGACATTTGTAATAACAATAATGTGATAATGATCGTATGAAAGTTCATAATGTTATAATTTTTTTTTTCGATATAGAAATTTTAATTAATCCGGGATTAGCTTTCTGCAAGACAAAATCTCGAGATAAAATTTTCTCACGATCACAAAACATCATCTATCGATAGACGAATATATCGTTTATTTTATTTACTGATGGTTTATTACATCATTGCAACTGAAGATTTATTTCAATAACTGATTGAAAGCGTGTAGAGTTATTGACCCACCAAATAAAGGCTCATATAAAATAAGAAACACTCATTCAAAAGTGAGCGAACGTATCCTGTTTAATTCAATAGTCAATCTATAAAAAAAATAATCTTTTAACTTATTATTATCGATAATTCGCTTAACCCTCCGTCACCGAAGTGGGGTATGCAAATGCACCAATTTTTACGTTTTTCGTAATAACTATGTGGTTTTCAAAGCTATACACATTTCTTATATTTCTAGAATGAACTACAATAAATTTATTTTTATAGATTTTGTATGATTTAGAAAAGGGGTACATCGTAAAAATACATTTATACATTTCTACGTTCCAAAGTATGATTTAAAGGCGGTAGCAATAAGTCATGTTTTTGATTGTTCGCTTGCATATTCTTGTTGATTGATGAATCAATGCGAGAGAAACAGACAGCTATATTTTCGTCGCTTTTGGCGCGTAGCTATTGAGTCATGCAGTCGCCTGTTGGCCCTACCTATGTGCGTTTGCATGTTTATACTCGTCGTTATTTTTTAATACAAAAATGGTCAAAAGCATGCTATAGGACTTTAATGTTGATGTATAAAATGATTAATAAGATATATATTGAACCCATTTGTATTGAGAAAAGCTGTATTTTGATTAAAAAATACTGATTAGGGACACTCGTTCGATCTGGAGGCTCCATCCTTTAAAGGTTAAAGATAGTAATAAAATATTATTTATATTTTAACATCACTCGATAACAGCGAAGTGACGCAATCCCACAACAAAAGCCACAGAATACAATACATTAGAAAACGTGAGTCTTCCTGAACGGTTTTTTCCGTATTTACCTTAGCCGAAGAAAGAGAGGTGGGGGTTTATTCCACCCCATTTTCCACCCTTCCATCCCATCCCCTAGTGATTGATTAACGGGGGGGGGGGGGGAGTCGAAGACAGTCGCCCGAGGGCGTCTCGCCCTCAGAAAGAAATATTGTCTTTTAGGGAGACCCTCGTTTTTTTGCATTGTTTCAGAAATATGATTGCTGAGAAATAAAGCAGACGTACCTACACATCCGAATATATAATATATGTATGTATGTACGTGTGTAAAAGGCTTTGGCATGTTGCCGTAAGTGAAAGACGAGACTGTACTAACCAACGTACAGGGTTTATCCATTACGAGATTGCCGAGTGATTTATGTGCAATTCGATAAGATATTATTTTAATATACATTAGGAGTTGGTTCACTATCGCACGTGGACGACTTTTGTATAAGCTTAAGTTTGTGTATTTTCCGAGTTGTAAAAGAATTTTCATTCTGTTCGCTTATGTACATAGTTTTTTTTTTCTTTTTTAATATACCAAGTTCAATCTTACTGCGCAACTTCATAGTTGAATATAGTTTACTTTTCCGTCCCTCTGTGTGTATTTTTTTATTATTATTTTGAATAAATTTCATTGCCGTTGTTGTTTTATATTATATTAAAACTTTGTCAATATTACTTTTTTCGCATAATATTTTAGTTCAGTATGCGCTAGTATTGCAGAAATACATAAATAGACGCTTCTAAAAATACTTTTTCCCCTCTTTTCCGACAAAATATTTCATTCAAAATGGAATAAAAGACAGCAATATCTTATTTACTTACTTGTGTAATAAAAAAGATAAACAATGCCGCAAAAATTTAATTAAAAATATTCATATTTCACGATACATTATGAAGAGCGCATTTTTATGTATATCAGACAGTTTCGCTATATTTTCACATTTAAAACATTCGGAAATAAATCTCATATTTTGGAATTAGTTAAATTAAGAATATTTTTTTAATATAATGTTTAAAAAATAATTCATTCATACAATTTACTAGTGAATTTACACATTTATCATTATAATGTGCTTTTTAAATACAGGGCTTTGAACCCTTATATATTTCTTTCCACCACCCTTTCGTTTTGTCAGATTTTAATTGTTTAAACGCCTATTACTTTTAATTTTTCACACCATATCTTATTTAAAATAAAAGTCGTTTGAACGCTTTCATAGTGATGATTGAAAATCATTGCTTTCCAATATATTCCGTTTGTTACAGACATTAATGACAAACTAACCACTAGATTCTATGACAGAATCATTAATAACCATACTAACAAACTTGTGAAGAGTCTCAGTGATTACAACAAAATTTCTATACCCTTCAGGTTTAAATACAGGTTACCTAAACACAATCTGGCGTAAATCATCGACTTTAGAGAGACTTTAATTAATATTATGTATTAGATGTATTATCAGCATTTATAAGAATTGTAAATAGGTTTTTGAGCTCTTTTTCCTATTATGCTGAACATTACATTAGAATAATATAATACTATGATTACTAACCAAATTAAATTAAAATTGTAAAATAGAAAATGATCAGTAGATCAGTAGCTATTAAAAAAGATATAAGATGTATTGTGGACATAATATTGTAATAATAAAAAGCATTTAAAAATCAAAATAAATATTAGTTGAAACCTAGTACCTAATATTTAAGTTAGTACTTAAAATTTTCAGCATAGTTTGATTTGTAGAATCAATGATTATAACATTTTTAATGTAAAAATACATATTATATAACTTCTACATATATATACATGAACATACGGATATTCAATGAAAGTTAACATTTTGTTTCGAGTTAATAAATTTGGAATAGAAGAAAAGTGTGATCACGGAAATTTGAACCCAATATCATCATTAACGTTTCAAGAAATATATCAGTTGGTGGATTTATGTTCTAAACTCCCGACAAATTATATATGCTTGTTTTTCTAAGCTTTTTGATTAAAGCAGTGATATTTTCGACTCGTATTTCAATCGTAAACATCATCAATATCGAACAAACACTAAACTCAGCTCACTTTTTCAAGCACAAAGCATAATCTATTCGCTTTTAAAAATAATCGTTACGCGATATGCTTTCCAATCGTTCTATCCATACGTCTGATTTTAGCAACGTTCATTATATCCGTAAAGATAATTAACACGAAATAGAATACACCAGCAAAGCAATTCAACCGGGCACAGTTGGCTTACAAACGAATTTTTACAAACCACAAATAAAATTCATTAACTACGCCCCATCGACAAAACTCTTTCCACAGACACAAGACGAGAGCGAATTTATTCGTACCCAAATAAAACATACATAAACAAACCAGACGGCAGATAAACGATTCTCATTCCATTCTCATTCATTCTGCAAACTGAGAATCGCAAGACTATTAACGAAACAACCACATACATATCCCAACACCCATTCAATCAATCTTTCACGAGCGGCACAATTCATTATATATAAATATACATACATATACATATATATGTATATTAGCACACAATCCGGCTGGGATGACAATATCGAAATGCAAAAAGGTTGTCGACCGCTGTCCAAATTGTCTGCAGCAATCAATCACGTGACGGCTGAATTAGGAACGTTTCAATTGTCGATAACTTCCCACCCCTCTCCATGGATATTTAGGCGCCAACCCCCCCACAAATGCCTGTTGGGGTTTCGGGTTTTTTCAATATAGTATTGTGTTTGGAGAAAGCCGCAATATTATACCTGATAAGTTGGTTCGTTCGTAGGTAGGTAGGTACGTGTATTCGTATGCGACTTCGTTTCGTTTGCGGTTATTTATTATTATCTGACACGAAAGCCTCGTCGTTTCTATATATATGTACATATTATGCCAGTGTTTGCATATATGTATATTGCGTATAATATTATTCGGAATATGTAATCGAGAGCTACAATTATAATAAGCTACAGCGTAGCTCTCTGGTTAAGCGATTGTTTACATAGTAGTCGAAAGCATGTATGCTACTTTATCGCTGATTACGAATATTTCCGATATATATTTTTTATTTTATTTTATTTTTACATAGATAAATATACCAGGAAGGCTTGTCAGGAAGACCCCAATGCGCCCTCCTGGACAATTAATTATAAACAATGCAGCATTTTATTATTACACAAATCACTGTATTTCCAGAAGCTGAAGAACACGAAATAACAATTAATTAATTATTTAATTACAGAATTAATCCATCGAGACATCTATGGATTTTTAGATTTATACATAATTTTTACAAATTGTGCATACAATAAATACAGAAGATTTGTGACAACAGGAAAGATGATTTTTTGCCAATTTTGAGTAACCGTTTCAACAATGATCAGATAAAATTGGCAAACTCTGATAAGAAACGATTGATTTGGAGTCACAAATATCCCCAAATCTTACCAGCAGTATAGCGGATCGAACCTACTGATCACTTGGTGCTAAACATACACGCTACCATTACGCCATAATGCTGGCTATATATGTATATGAAATTATGCTCGAATTCATTGATTGTTGAAGCATATGTATGTATATATGTATGTATGCTTGTGGTTTATAATTAATAATGTACCTACATACATACATATATGTGTTTGGAATCTATGAAATGAAATCTATGAAACTATGAATAGTCATTGCGTTTTATGACACATATATCATCTACATACAGTCACTCACCATACACTGCTTCTCATTTTGTGCAACTTTCACTAACACTTTACATTTCCCTAATTTCGTCTACCCATCTTCCCTGAGGTCTTCCTTTTACCTTTTGCATTCTCTCGTGTACTATTCTAGCACTTCTTTTGTCCATCTTTCGTTCATTCTTCTAGACACGTGGCCCGCTCGTTGCAATTTCAATATTGAAGATCTATCCACTATATCCACTACTTCATACTTCTCACCCACATATTCCGTTTCCTGTCTTTCCTTGTTATGCCAAAAACATTCAACGTTCCATGCTTCTTTGAGTGCATTGGACTTTGTGAAGCAACTTGGCGTTCAATGTTCAAGTTTCACTGGCAAAACGCATTGATCAAAGATGTTTTTCTTCAGGCAGAATGGCATTTTTGATTTAAATACAACATTCATTAGTCCAAATGCACTCCTAATAATCCTAAATTCATACTTCTCTTTATTTTTACTTTATCTATTTACGTAGTAACAATAGATGAAGTTTTGTGATCATGCGAAAATTCTAACTCGAGATTTTGACTGATTCGAACTCAGAATCGATTACTGATCACGTTTTCATGATCTAGAAAAAATGTGTGTGTGTGGCTGTGTATTTTGGGGATTTTTTGAACACCGTTAGCCCTATCGAGCTGAAACTTAGTATCAGTTACTGAAATTTTTATCGACACGACTTAAATTTTTTTCAAATTTTTAAGTTGACCGGAAATGGTACCTCCCCTTATAGGTGTCCTCTTTTTTTTAAGTTTTTGAATTCAATTATCTCCTAAACCACTTACTCAATCGGACTGAAATTTTTTTACATATGATAGAAATAATAATTTTTATAACTTTATATTTTTTAAATATTTTTATCTGAACCGGAAGTAGTACTTTTACTCTAGAGAATCGAGGTTTTTTATGTTTATCTCAGAAACCTTTTGGTTTATTGAACTGAAATTATATCTAAAAGTTTAAGCTTAATACCAAGTTATTTATAAAATTTAGTAAGCATCTGTCAACCGGAAGTGGCAGTTTACTCTTGTTCGATTTTTCTTCCACTATTTTTTTCGACCCTTTAAGCATGTTTTTTCGTCACGAAAAAATTCAAGTATAATTCTTGTATCAATTTAATCAAAATAAAATGAGCAAATTTTATGAACCGGAAGTGGGATTTTTTTCTTCGTAGAAAGGTCAAAAATGTTGTGCCCACTACTCTGTCCACACCCCTGAACGTATTGAGCTGAAAATTTATATTTCTATTCTTTATGTACTAACTTAGAGCTGGTAGGGTTTTGGTTAGAATTTGTCAACCGAAAGTAGTATTTTTTTTTTTAAACAATATTTCATTATTTTGTTTTGACCTTTTAAATTGTTTAAGCTTCTTGATATTTATTGTGTATAATAAAATAGTAATTTTAAGTAAAAATAAAAAAAATCACTTAATTAATTGAACCGGAAGTGGGATTTTTTCCTCGTAGAAAGGTCAAAAATGTTGTGCCCACTACTCTGTCCACACCCCTGAACGTATTAAGCTGAAAATTTATATTTCTATCCTTTATATACTAACTTAGAGCTGGTAGGGTTTTGGTCAGAATTCGTAAACCGGAAGTAGTATTTTTTTTTAAAACAATATTTCAATATTTTATTTTGACCTTTAAAATTATTTTTATTTTCTTGATATGTAATGAGTATGATACTGATAGTGATTTTTAGTAATAAAAAAAATTTGAACACAATCAGATAACCGGAAGTAAGACTTTTGTTTTGTGCAATTTTCCATACATTTGCGCTCAATTTGTATCGCTATCATAGTCATCAGTTCAATATCGAATTTTGTTTTGTAACCTTCTTATATTCCTCAAATACATAGATAAAGTCATGGGTTGGTCACACCCGAATTTTTTCTTCTAAGAAACACATTTTGATTTTATTTTATTTTTATCTCATACCAGGAAGGCTTAACAGGTAACCCCAATGCATTGTCCAGAAACATTGTATAGGTACATACAAATATTATAAGTTATTATACAAAGTACATACATAAATACATATCAATTAATATCCACAGAGACATCAATGGTTAAATTTGTAAATCTGCAGCATTTTAATCAATTCAGCGAAATTCAGTAAATATATACATATCAATTAACATCCACTCAAGCATTTATGGTCAAATTTATAAATTTGCAGCATTTTATACAATTCAGCGTAATTCGAGTTTGCTGAAAACGAGGAAGGTTGCAAATTTGTTGGAACCGTTTCAAAGAAAATCAGATAAATTTGCAAACTCTGATAGGAAGAGATCGACCTGGAGTCACAAATCCAAGGTCCACTCTGTTCAAAGCATTATATACTAACCACTAGTCTTTTCTGCTGGTATAAGTAGAATTTATATTTCCTACAATTTATTAATATATTTAATTAGTGTTGGTTGAAATGGAATATACATCATTGCATGTTCAGAACTTTTGTGATCTTAAAATCTTTCATATAAATTTTCGTACAAAAACTAAAAAGAGGAAGTCATATTTGACGAGCAAACTTACACGCCAAAATTAACTCAATTAAAATCGAAATCAATTTAATTATTAAACTTAAATATTTTAAACACACATTCAATTTTATTTATCGAACTTTAGAAATTTGAAACTCATCAAAATTTACAACCGAAACGTGCAAAACTCGACAAACTCCCTCTCGCGCAGACAAAGTCGAGTTCCATAATAATCGATCAAAATTATTATAAATTCCACATACATACATACATTCTGATCTCAAACTCAAACCTATCCACTTGAGCTTACATACATACATACATTGAACTCTCGAAGACGTATAGTTTTCGACGTGTGATCCGATCTACATATGTAGTACAAGGGATAGACTCGGCTCAAAGGCCTCCGAGCACTCGATCCCGGCTACCCCTTTGTGAAACAAGGACTTTGAGAGCAATTCAAAAGTTCCAAACAAAGCAACACGATATCGAGACAACGTTTTCGGCATGTCGAGTGCGTTTTTATTACAGCTAGTGTCATTTATTGTACGTGGGATACCGATTGAAAGGAATCCCAAGTGGGTGTCCCTGCGGGGGTCCCTTCGAGATGACCAGGTAGGCCAGGTACAGGGTATCGTAAATTTCGAATAGCATACGCCCACAAGTCTTGTGTCTCGGGGAAAAAAAATCAATTATAGCTCAGTGGGTTGGATGTCCTTTTTAGCACGGGAGGTCACAAGTTCGATGCCCCGCTGGGCCAAGCTACCGTTGCTTGTCGGTTTTTGTTCTTGATGTTTTTTTTTCTACTATCATATTTTCTCATCCATAAATCTTCATTATGTTGGACGCGCACAATCGCCGGCTTACATCTTGTGCATCTTCAGTGTTGCAAGAAAAAATGCGGTCTCACTACTTGGTGTTATGTGTGTGGGGTGGGAGATACTCGAGTGTGAAAGAGTCGCTTAAAGATAACGTTTGCTTAATGCAGGGATTAGTCACCTTTTTTACTTTATCTGTGTATGTAGTAACAATAGATGATGTTTTGTGATAATCGAGATTTTGACTGATTCCAACTCAGAATCATGATCTAGAAAAAATGTGTGTGTGTCTGTGTATTTTGGGGATTTTTTGAACACCGTTAGTCCAATCGAACTGAAACTTAGTATTGGTTACTAAAATTCTTATCGACGTAATTTTTTTTCAAATTTTTAAGTTGACCGGAAATGGCACCTCGACTTATAGGTGTCCTCTTTTTTTTACATACCTCCTTTACGTTTCACTTACGATTACAATTCAGGAAAAAGTTTGCCTCTTATCCGATCGTTTTCATACTTTGCCATATTGCTCATTTTGGTCATCAATATAAGTAAATGGAGCCTCCACCATTACGATAGAGATAAAATATCGTTTAAGAAGCATTTTCAAGTCCGAAAATTTTTAATCTCGGTGACGTTTGGTAGTCATTGATTTTATACATAGATGGCGGTAGTAAAAAAAAATTATTGGTGTTTTTTATTCAAAATAATAATTTTATATACAAATTATAGAATAGGTATGTTTTTAAAAAACTTTTTTTTAATTATTTATTTTGTTCTTCTATGGATCTCCTTCCCGGACATATGTACATAAGTCAACCATGGACCCCTCTCAGAATTAAAGGTTTAATGTATGAAATTAAATTATTATAGAATGTAAACTACCTGTGAATTTAATCTAAAATATAATTTGGAAAGAGTCTTTGTATGTAACCTTCGTTCGTTGGGTCGTAAATCCGTGACGTCGTCGAACGAATAATTCAATTTTTTTCGATTCACAAGATTCGAAGTCTCCGGGGGCAAAGGCGCCGAGGGCGAAGCTGCCTTCGCGCAGGGGGCAATGCCCTAGGGGGCGCAGCCACGGGGGCACAGGAGCCGGGGGCGCCGGATTCTGATATACATATAATTTTTTATAAGAGACTTACTATATATGTTTGTTTGTTCGTGATGAGTATTCAAATAAGTTTATATAAAATTAAACTATTTAAATAAATTTAATAAAATGGTTACTATTAGATTAGTCATTAGTGCTTCCAATCCCGGAAGGTTACTTCAACACCGGGATTGCGGTGCTGGGAATTTCCGATCCCGGGATCCCGGTGCTAGCATCGGGATTTCAAATGTAATGTAAACTCAAATGTATTGTATTGTAATTTATTGTATTGTATTGTAATTTATTGTATTGTATTGTAATAAATGTATTGTATTGTATTGTAATAAATGTATTGTATTGTAATTTCAAATGTTTTGTATTTCAAATGTATTGTAAATATATATGTATGTAAACCTTGATTCTCTAAATTAAAAGTACTACTTTCGGTTTAGGAAAAAATATTGGGGTATAATATTAATAATTTCTATTACAAGTAAGAAATTTCAGTCCGAGTTGATGAGTGGTTTGGGAGATAATTTAATTCAAAAACTTAAAATGAAAGAGGACACCTATAAGGGAAGGTACCATTTCCGGTCAACCTAAAAATTTGAAAAAAAATTACGGTGTATCGATAAAAATTTCAGTACGTTTCAGTTCGATAGGATGAACAGTGTTCAAAAAATCCCCAAAATACACTGACACAATAAACATACAGACACTCACCTATTTTTTCTAGATCACTAAAACGTGATCAATGGTATTTTCTGAGTTCGAATCAGTTAAAATTTGCTTCAAATATCATTGCGGTTGAGCACAATATCTGCCACGCAATACAGGCCGTTCATACCATATTTGTGGAAACGGCAAGCCGGCGTCGAAACGGGTGGCAAACAAATGGACTATGACTGTCATTGCTCATCCCACCATTGTTCATAAAGGCTTCCAATCCCGGGATCCCGGTGCTCGGGATCCCGGGATTGGAAGCCTTATTAGTCATGTTTAAGCGGTTTACAAATACCGAGCAAAGCCGGGTAATACAGCTAGTCTTATATATAATTTCGAAATAGACTTTGTATGTAACTATGTATGTATGTAAGTATTGTTGGTTCGTAAATCCGTAACGTTATCGAACAAATGAATATTAAAATAAAATAAAACTATTCAAATAAATTTAATGAAATGTTAACTATTAAATTGGCCATGTTTAAGCGGTTTATATTACAAATACCGAGCGAAGCCGGGTAAAAACACTAGTTATCTATGTATATTTGAATTATTATAATGAATTGTAATAGTGGTTAGGATATAATGCTTTGAACAGAGTGGTCACGGGTTCATATCCCACTCGTTTCTGCTATCCAGTCACAAATTATAAATGTTCTTATAAATAAAAATTTGAGCACTAATAAACACGAAATTGAGAAAATAAACATCCGAAAACAATAACGAAAAGTTAAAATGACCATGCGAGTTTGTTACCGTCGTGCGACTCGTGTGAAAAATAATTAATTAAAAAAATATATATTACTTTTTCGAAGACTACCTGTATATGATGTAATATTTTTATTTTTAAAGACATATAATCGATTTTTCATCGCTACAGCTCACTTTATGTTCTCACAAGGAAAACCGGAATTCTTCTAGACCCTCGATGATCGTATAATACGTATAATAAGCTCAATTCAAACCACTAATTATTTTCAAACGATCCGATCAATTAAATAAAATCAAAATAAAACATTTATTCAAAGCAGCGCTTTAAAAAATACCCACTATCCACAGCCCGAAGCGAAAAAGAAAACGATATTGACATTTGGAAAGCTCTCATCCCCATAGACATCACCGGAAGCAATTTGTATGTGGCTCGCGATTGGCGCAAGATTAGCAAAGATATTCTCAAAAATGCAGACTCCCTTGCGCAAACACGCCCCGAGATAAATTCTATGTAAATTTTTATACGCAAACGTCGATTCGGCCGCGGTAATGGGGTTAACTTCTTAACGCTAACGCGAAAATAACAAGACGGGCGGATACCATCAAACCTTTTTTCATCCCCTATCTCTAACCCCTATATACACATAAACGATTAAAATTAGATTATTCAACACCGCCGACGCACACAACTCGATAATGGGCCAAATCTCGTTAAATAATACAAGACTTGTGGTCGCACGAGTGACACGTCTCTGAATATTCATACTCGTATCAACGTTTTACGATTGAGTGGGGCTACCATGCAGCAACATTGCATCTTGTTTGAATCAATATTTTGAATAATAATTCGATTTTATGGATAAGCATTGCGCTGATAAGATACATAACAACACCATTTGTGCATAAGCATTCTGCTGGTAAAAAATAATACATTGAGATTAGCATATAATTAAATATTTGCTTTCAACTTGTGACCCGTCAGCTTTGAGTAAGCAATTTATGAGATCATCAAAAACTTGATTTATCAATTAATCTCGGAGGAAGTTTTATTTTTACAAACCTCGATTTGGTCGTGTGACAGAGTTTGGGTTCTAATACGATCGTTTTCAAACTTTGCCATTTTGCTCGGTTTGGTCATCAATATAAGTGGAAATGACGTCCACCATTAAAATGGTGAAAAATAATCATAATAGACACATTTGAAATACTCCGTCATATTTCTTCTTCTCCGTCATATTGATCGTTCAAACTGTTCGTTCAGATTTCTTACTTTATATCCCCTTTCGCCACCATCTAGCTATGTCAAATTTTAATTGTTAGTTACTTGTAATTGAGAGAGTACACTTAATACTCAAATTTAAATTCGGCAAGGTTTTTAAAAATTCAACTCCTTGCTTCAAGATTTTTTTTATCTTGAAGTACTTTAGATTTCGAGGGGTGAGATTCTTTAACCCTCTGTTTTAAAGGTTCAAGTTTTGGGTCCATGTACATATATATGTATGTATGTAGATATTACAAACACGCTAACTGGAAGATTCAATCACTAATATAGGTTGAAATCACCTATTCTTGTGAAGAGTATAAATGATTTCAACAAGATGTTTATACTCTTCAGCTATTTCCATATATTTATCTTTATATCAGGGCTAAAAAAGGTTTATGATATTTATATCTTGGCCATTGTTTTGATAATGGTGAGTCATTGGATCATTGCAAAACAGCGACAGGTACAACTAGGATCACTCGACCAATCGTATTACATACCTATGTATATGTTGTGAACAAAAACCTTATATGTTGTCAGAAAAGTTGTAAGTCGCTAAAACCGTGAATACTTTAAATAAGTTTACTTTTATGATTACATTTTTTCCAGTTAATAGATGTATTATGTATTGTTTACTTTTTATATTTTGTAAATAAATAAATATTTTTTTTTAATAATAAAAAATATATTAAATTAAAAAAAAAAGTTTTTTTACAATCCCGGGCTCCGTCCCTTGTCTCGGAAATTGAAAAAGTCCGGGAAATCAGAAACCCTAGTATCTACATATATACCTTTTATTTCTTTTTAATCTATGAATTATTATGATTTTTATTTCCCTCTCTTATTTTCTTATGGAGGCCATTGTGGCGCATTTGGTTCTTCCTGTAGTGCCATAATGGTCCAAACTAATGTTTAAATAAATATAATATTATACACACTTTATATTCAATGTGAAACTAAGAATAGGATTTGAAGATTTTGTTCATTCTTTTATTTGATTTTTTCACCTTATGTTCATTTTTATGTATTATTATTTTTTCATTTACTTTTTTTATCATGTTGTTCTGCTTTTCCTTTTTTTACTAACCTCTTATACGTTTCACATGGTTTTCGTGTAAGCGGTCATTTTTTATATCCCTTATCTCTTATCCGATCGTTTTCATACTTTGCCATATTGCTCACTTTGGCCATCAATATAAGTAAAGGTATCATCCGCAATTACGATGGTGAAAAAATATCGTATTAGACACGTTTGAAAATACTGCATCGTATTACACACGGTGACGTTTATCTGTCACATTCATCATTCACATCGGTAGTTTCATTACTTTTCGCCCTGCAAATTTTTCATTATTTAAACGCCTTTTTTCACTCTATATTTTATACAATTTGCTTTATAGGTTCTCGTTATCTCTAATATATAAATATTAATGGTTTTATGGAGGCTTGTTGAGCCAACGGTCTTGGGTGTTGCCACACCGGCCTTTATGCAGGGTGGCAACACTGTTCAGTGAATCTGACAGAATGACGTTTAACCCATAACCTCAAATCAAAACAAACTTTGTAACCAATACAGGCTTAATATATGTACACAGATCAAACAGTGATAGTTTTATTTTTAGTTATTAGTGATCAGCTGATTTAAAAGTTCTACTCCGGTTATATAACTAGTAAACTAAAAATTTTAAAATAAAAACCCTGGTAAAAAAAACTTTTTTTAATACTTAGCTTTTAGTTTCGTATATAATATTAATTATTTTATGTATTTTACTTTTTAATTTTTGTTTACTTCTCTTTTTCAAATGTAGGCCATTGTGGCGCATTAGGTTCTTCTTGTAATGCCACAATGGTCCAAAACTATAAATAAATAAATAAATATGTACATATGTAGGAAGGACATATACATATAGTCCAATGCAAAATTTGGAAAAATATAACTGTATTTTGATTTGAATTGAACCATATTGGGTGTCCTCATTTCTAATGGCCAGGACATGGTAACCCTAACGATAAGCGAACACACCTCTCGCGAGGTTTATTGCCACTCTGAAGCACTGATATGGGAATATACATAGATGAAACACCCTTCACGTGTGTCATATACATATGTAAGTATGTATGGAATCTCCGACAGCGAAAAGATAAGGAGACCATTAAAAGAGATGAATATAACATGAGAATTAATAAAGTATGCTTGGAGGAGAGAGCGAGCGCCCAATGGGAATTCCTCTTTCACTGTTCGAGAATTCCTCGTACATAATAATGATCCAGTGAGATGGAGGCGAAGACGCGAACCACAGATTTGAAATATTCGATGGAATAGTATATGAGACGGTATGAATAGACATTGGTGATTATTTTTGATTTTGCATACTTGGAAGGTTTTGTAAATGAGGCTCGACTACATCTAAATAAATATCGTATTGTTTTTCTTCGTCTGCTATTCTGTTCCTTGCATTATGTTTATGCTGATTTTTGTTTACATTTTGATATTTAATTTATATTTTTGTATCATAAATTATTTTTTCATGTATATATGACGCCCTGGAGTATACCTCTAATGTAGTAAATAAATAAATAAATAAAAAATCTCGAGATATGTACGTAGATGTATATGAAGCGTTGAGATTCTGGAGCAACTACCAATTGAAATGTAAATTATACTTAAAAGGGATGTATCTGTTTGTACTGGAATAATGTGCAGAATCCGTTATGAGATTATAAATACTGTGAATAATGGATTTATCTGAATAATCTATTTGCTATACATATATGTAAATCTAGTTTTATAATAGAATTAGAATCTATCATATAATATTTGAATAATTCAGTATAGTTAGATAATATTGGAAATTCCAGCAGTCTACTGAATACAAATCAAATTCATTTCCATGTTAAATAAATAGTATACTGTATACAATCATGTATTTAAATGTGTTCATGTTCAGATACATTTTAATAATTATTTGTGAAGATACTTTTTTGGGTCGGTTATGTTTTGTTAATTTATTTGATTTAAATATACATTGTACATACATTGGATATATTCAACTCTCAGGAGGTACAAAGTAGATCTCACAAAGTGGAATCACATTTATTTTAATGTGGAGTTTAATTTTATTACTTAAATTCTTGATTCACGAAGACACGAGATGTAAAAATATCATACGAGTAAAGTGTTGAATTTTATTTTGTTGTTTGTTTAATTTTTAGAGAAATTGGCGATTGAAATATAATATATGATTTTATATTAATATAAAATATACACTTACATATAATATATGTATATGTATGTATGAAGAGAAATTACAAGCGCTGTTTACGATTACGTTTATGATATACTCGCACTAAGTTCAGTAATGAAGTACGTAAACACTTTTTAACGACATCAAATTTTGCATACAAAATACTTCATACTCCGGCATAATATGGGTAGCGAAAATTACTTTTATTAAAATAAAATTAAAAATTATACAAAAATTATATTTTGAATTGAAAACTATGAAATACATAAAACCGCACAAATTCGAGATTGTATTACAATATTACATTATAAATTGGTTGTTTAAGGCCATATTTGCTTCTATATATTATGTTTTCATGATTGAGATATAATTTTCATTGTTATTCTGTGTTCACAAAATAAAAAACTCATTAGAATTCATACATTTAATATCAAAATGATTGCACATATATGTATAATATAAGAAACTAATTATTTGGTGGTATAAAAATAACTAAATTGATCAGTTAGAAATTAAGATTAATGATCAGTAATTTATTAAATAAGTGATCAGATAAATAATAAGTAAAACCAAAAAAATCTTAATTTTTGACAGTTGGATGATAGCGCGTCGCCCATCTTAGATCTAAGCAGCCAACACTTATTTATTTAAAGGTCAGGTTAGGTTAGGCTAAGTTAGGGTTGGCCCTATTCATTTAAGATTAGGTTGTTAGGATGGGTATTTATTAAAAAAAAACATATCTTAGCAGCCAACACTTATTTTTTTAAGGGTACGCATATCCAATGAAAAGTCAGTCCAAGGGAAAAAATAAAAATCTGGAAGCCAGTAGCGTCAGCAAGTGAAAGAAAGCCAGTTGAAAAACGAATTCAAAGTCCAGGAGAAAAAGGAGAAATCAAAACACCAGTGAATGTCAGATTTTGTCAATGCGTGGTTCGGCATAAACAAAGAAACTCACGCGAGTGGAGAAGATGTTTGCTAGTGAAAATATCAACACAAAACCTGCTCCACTAGTACGAGTTTTTAGCTCGTAATTTTACCGATTTAAAATTCAGCACACTTCTAATTAACTCTTTTAAACGAAAAAAAAAATAGTGTGGCCAGAGAAATATCCCAATAAACATGTTTCAATAGAAAATACTCAATATAAAAGAGTATTAACAGTGGGAAAAAATCCCAAGTGAAAATACGTACTTTTGACTTTTGATTTTAACTAGACGACTATTTAGAGAGATTTTAAAGCTGAAAAGTACTACAAATGAAAGATAAAATACCCGACTATAGATTCCAATATTCATTTCGAACAGGAAATTGACAGATTTTGAGACATCGACCGAACAACACCAAGATATAGAAAAATCGTGCGATTTAAAAAACACATATGTATATCTCCGAATCTCGAGCCAATCAATATTTTTATTACCAGATTCGTGTTTACTGGGCATAGATCTATAAGAAAAGTCATATCTCGTCTCTGAACCATTTTTCGTGTCGAACAGTGTTACATATTTGCACCTTCCAAATGTTTTTTATTTTATTACTGATCAAAATGTGATTTTTTTTACTGATCGGTTAAATAGAGGCCCATATGTATATCCAAACGTTTGCAATGTATAATACTTGTTCGTACTTAAATTGTACGTAGGTATGTACATATGTTCAAATTAAAAAAACGAGTAACCCTTTGGCTGCCACAGTGCCGCTTATAATTGCTTTCAAGTGCATACGTATGATTAATTTCAACCGAATTAAATGTTTATTTTCGGCACTGGGTTCGTTGACCATTTTACACCAATCTCAAGAACAGAGCGAGTGCACTGTCCTCGAGACTAGCACTTTCCCAGAAATGGATCATCACCACACACACGAATTAAACTAACTAAGTTGCACAAGTGCTCTTTGAGAGTTGTGAGTGCTTACTTCAATTGAGACGATTAACTAAAAACTACGCTACTTGTACGAAATGAACTCAAACACGTGCGAATATTTAATGGTCGTTGCGATAAGTTTTCAAGTGAAAACACTGCAGCTTCAAGTTAAAACTTTTATCACTGAAGTATTTTCAAAATAAAACTTGCACAATAAACTTGTTCATATAATCATAATATGAAATTATTTATATTGTCTTACTCTAGTATGTGTAATTATTTTCCATAAAAAATAAGTGATGTAAAATCACATAAGTAAGGCTACGGTATCATTTTTCGTTTGGAATCCATTCTTTGGCAGTTTTTTTTATTACTATTTAAAATTGTAACAAATTGCAGATTAAAACAATATATTTTTTAATTAATTACGTTGCAACAAGCTATGGGATTCGTATTTGAAGTTGTAAAAATGATTATACGCGAAATATGATTCAAATACCGATTTCTTCCATTACCTATTACTAGACACGTATTTTGGGCATTTTGCTATTAATGCTAAAATTCGGAATAGATGCTAATAGTTGCTAAATTCGTAAAATATGCGAATAGATGCTAAAATAACAAACAAAAGTGAAATTTGCATAAAAAAATAGATAATTTAGAAGGGTCTTCCTATACCAATGCCCATTTATTATGTGAAGAAATTGAGGGGATAAAACAGAGCTTGCAGTTTACCATAGACGGTGCTTTTCCTGTCGAAAACAAGCAACTGCTTTTGTCTACTACTGTAAAGAAAATAAGACAGTTGGAGCTGTGTATCCAAAAGACTGCTCAAAAAAGCGTCTTAAAACTAGAATCGCATTCAAGACTAAATGAGAAAAATTTATTCCTCTCAAACATTGAGTAAGCTATTCAATCCATCTGTGGCAGGTACAAAATCTAATATTAATGTTAAAGAAACAGTTTTGTTTTGTAGAAACCTGCCATTGTTCAATGGAAAATTAATCAATGTTTGGAAGGCCACTAATTAAATCAATTAGATTTTCAGTCACTTGCGCTTAAACCTACTTACATACTATATAGTTTAGCTGTCACAGAAAATGGATTCCGAACACAGGAATCCTCCTTACTAGTGTTCGAAAAATATTGCAAACGAGTTGTTTTCAAGTTTTGTAGGTGTTCTAAAAATACTTCTTCATCTACTTTAAAATTTAATTTAAACATCTGTGGAGATTGATCATCACTCGCCTTTCAATATGAAGAAGAAAATCTTTAAATGTATTACAGTGTGTAAAACCTCTCCAAATTGTCGCGGAACACCTATCCAGGTTCAGCGGAACATATTTTGGGAAACTCTGGCCTAAAGTATTTCAAATATTAAAACACTGCAAAGGATTTTTTTCCGGACTTTACTATAAGAATTGACGCCGCGAGTAAAAACGTACTAAAAACCTTATCTGCAAATCCTTCAAATAAATACGGGAAAAATTCCATCGGAAAACCTGAAAATGTATGCAAATCCTTAAAAAGCCAAAAAACAGGAAAGAAACGAGACGAGTCGTAAATCCGGAAAGGCTCAAAAGACATGCTCAAATCACGGACCGTTCCAGCTCTCATTAAGCTCTATCAGTGTCGAACCGCGATCAGATTAAATCGTACCCATCCATGTGCACCACCATCAGACAATGTGCAAGTAGTTTTGGGGATAGGTATATTTGGTTCCGTTTTGTAAACACCAAATACTCCGAATCCTTCGAACTAGCACTAGTTAGAAATTCTGAACCGGGAGATTTAGTTTCAACGGCACACAATCACATCATACTAAACCGGGTGTTAAATTAATTTGAAATGGTAATATTATATTATCTAATTATTGAGCTGACGACTGAGCAACATGTACATATGTACATATTTCTAATTAAGCGATTGTTGTAGGAATCGAAAAATAATTGCAAATACGACTATTTCTGCTGGCGATATCTGAATTATTATTAAATACAGATCGACTGTAAGATTTTGCCTTACATTTTATTTCAGATCTTTTAAATCTGCATCCCCTAACCCTCCTGTGTCAACTATAGTTGAATCATTCTAGTATGAGACTTAAAATGTACATGCTATCGCATTCACCCCCCCCCCCCGACTCAATGGTTAATTATAACTGATTAATTAAACTCTAAATAATGTATTAAAGGTTTGTTCTAAAAAATATAGAGCGAAAAAAGAAAAAGTTATAGGCGTTTAAACAATTGAAATCTGACATGGCGAAAAGTGAGAATAGTCTAAACAAACGCTGGATAAACGTCAAGCACTTTTTCGTAGGAGCGTTTTCAAACGCGTCTTAAACGATATTTTTGCACCACCGTAATGGCGGAGGATCCATTTACTTATATTGATGACCAAAATGAGCAATATGGAAAAGTATGAAAACGATCGGATAAGAGGCCAATTTTTTCCTGAATTGTAATCGTAAGTGAAACGTAAAGGAGGTTTGTAATAAGCTTATTGTAAAAAACTAAATGTATGTAAGCTTATTGTAAATCATATTAACAATTAGATACAACATAACTTATTATTGAATACTTATCTCGCAGATAAGTGAAGAGTGAAGAGATATACTTTTAGCCGTGAAATGTCAAATCTGACATATTTGGCCATAAATCAATATATATCGTATATTACCCTACAAGAAGCTACACGCCAAATTTGAATATACATATGAGAGTTAAAACTATAAATATTTATATATTAGAGATAACGAGAACCAATAGAGCAAATTTCATAAAGTATAGAGTGAATTATAGGCGTTTAAACAATTAAAATCTTATATCGCCATATCAAGGCGAAAAGGTTGGAAGATACGGGACGAACGCTTATTAAACGTCAGGGAGATTTACTTTCCGCGTGTTTAAAACGCGTTGTATACGATATTTTATCTCCAACGTAATGGCAGACGATACATTAACGTGTATTGATGAGCAATATGGCAAAGTATGAAAACGAACGGATAAGAGATAAAAATGACCACTGACACGAAAGCCATGTGAAACGTAAAGGAGGTATGTAAAAAATAATCGTCGTTTTGTGTACGAAATATGATATTTATTTATTTAAAAGTTAAGGACCATTGTGGCATTACAGGAAGAATCTAATGCGCCACAATGGCCTAGATTATGAAACAACAGAGGGAGAAAACAAAAAATAAATATATAGAACAAAAAGCAAACGCAAAAAATAAGATAAAAAAACAACATTTAAACACAATCATAAAAAAAACAGTAAAGTAATAAAATAAACAGTAAAGTAATAAAATAAACAGTAAAGTAATAATTTTACATGGATATATACCAGGAAGGCCTAACAGGTAATCCCCAATGAGATTTTAGGCCATTTTATTGTGTATTGTTTATAATCTAAAAGAATGCAACGAATTGAATGCGAGATTGAATGAATTTCAAAAACTTAAAAAAAGGGGATACCTATAAAGGGAGGTACCATTTCCAGCCAACTTAAAAATTAGGAAAAAATTTACGTCGTGTCCATAAGAATTTCAGTAACCAATACAAGGTTCAGTTCGATAGGACTAACGGTGTTCAAAAAATCCTCAAAATAGACAGACACACACAGACGCAGACATAAATACATTATTTATAGATCATGAAAACGTGATCAGTGATCGATTCTTAGTTCGAATCAGTCAAAATCTCGAGTTCAAATTTTCGCATGATCACAAAACTTCATCTATTGTTACTATGTTCATAGATAAAGTAAAATATATATTTAAATACGTGAGAAAAAATCTTAGCATTTGATTGAAATTTCAATCGTATTGAAAAAAAAAGAACAATAAATCCCAGTAAGAAAAATAAGGCGATCTCGTTACTGAGGAAAATGGAATTTATCCTTAAATAAGTAACATTTTACGTCTATAAGGACGGCGACGGAAAAAATAACGGTTAGTAGGCAATAATTCTCTTTTTACACGGACCGTGTAATCGAGTAAGAGGGCCAAAGCTCGAATATCAAAAGCGTTCGATCAAAGTCATACATAAAGTAGCGGGCGCGCACATATATAAATACCTTTAGCCACTTAATTCAAATTTAAAGCGCGTATAAACTAAGAAATACGAGTCCATCGAATACCTATTCAAGGTATACATATGTACCTACAATATAATAAATACAAAAGTCTGTAAATGACCGCTCATCCCTCTCGTATTAATCGGATTGCTTCGGAGACGTTGTATTATTGGGTTAATTGGGTTTTAGCAAAGCTTGAAGCCGACTTTTGGGCCAAAAATAAACGAAAAAGTACATACATAAATACATGACAGTCGTATTTTTTTTAAATACCTTTTAAATATATTTATATTTAACTAGCTGAACCCAGATTGCAGCGTTGCAATGCCAGAATAAGGCATGCAATTCCCGTTCCCGATCCCGTTCCTGCTTTCGTTCCCGTTACCGTTCCGGTTGCGTTCCCGTTTCAAGTGATGGTTGGAGCTCAACTCGTGTCTCTTCAAAGCCGTGTCGTCATAAACCAACTGGTAACGTGGTTACCAACTAACACATGTCCTTGACTATACAAATTGACATTGAAGATCGTCAATGTCAATAATAGTCTGATTTAAATATCTTTAAAAATATTTTAAAACGAACTAAATACAAATAGTTTGCATTATTCGTTCAATACCAGAGAAATGTTATAATAATAGAACTGCTTTTACGAGATTTATGAGAAAATGGGTCAGGTGGCCAATATATTGGAACCGTTTCAATGAAAATCAGATAAATTGGCACACTCTGATAGAAAACTATCGACTTGGAGTCACAAACCCAAACTCTGGCCTGCAGAAACCAGTGGGATGTTAGCCCGTGATCACTTTGTTGAAAGCATTATATGCTAACCAGTTCAATTTCAAAATTTTGAGATTGATGAATACTCGAGATTTGCAAGAAAATGGGCAAGATTGTCAATTTTACAGGAACCTTTTTAATCAAAATAAGAAAAATTAGCAAATTCTGGTTAACTAACTAAGATTATTATTATTATTACGTCAAATTGGTAGATATATTCGAAAAATGACAAATTTAATTATGAAACGGAGAATTTAAATGAGATACGCAGAACTGTTTTACTTTATCTTTGTTCTGCTGCTAATGTGTTGACTGCTACTCTCGGAGTCTCGATGGTGATGACTACTACTCTCGGAGTTTCGATGGTGATGACTAACTTATGTGATCAAATCGTGATCTACATATGTAAATGATTTTTATCTTTAAAACAATGAAATGTTGAAGACACGTGTCGTACAATTGTGGTTAGTCATCGTTTAAGGTGTGCTATATACTCATTAAATTAGGTGTGCCACAAATCAATGGTGCTACTTATTAAATTAGGTATGCCACGAATCAATGGTGTGTTTTAACCCTACTGGTTAGTCAACTACATTGATAAGCGAAGTACATATGTATGTAGAAGTTGTACATTGAAAAAAAACTGGCAATATACAAAAACAATGCATACACACAATGCAAGGCGATGCGGGGTATATCCTCAATATATCCAATATTTAATCGCCATAGTTCTTTATCAACTCAAAATAAAATAAAATTATATCGCGCGCTCATATTACCATTATTAACCTATGCTTCACCTGTATGCAATAACGCCTCGAATACTAATCTTTCCAAGCTCCAAGTAATACAAAATAAATCCGTAAAAATAATTTATAATACACCCATATATACTAACTTGAAAAAACTGCATGCCATATATAATATTCCGTTTGTTACAGACATTACTAACAAACTAACCAGTAGATTCTATGACAGAATCACTAATAACCATACTAACATACTTGTGAAGGGTCTCGGTGATTACAAAAAAATGTCTATACCCTTCAGGTATAACACACAGATTACCTAAACACAATCTGCTTTAGGTCATCGACTTTAGTGAGTCTTTAATTAATTTTATGTATTAGATGTATTATGAGCATTTATAACGATTGTACATAGGTTTTTGAGCTATTTTTCCTATTGTGCTGTAGATTAACATTAGAATAATATAATACTATGATTACTAACCAAATTAAATTAAATTGTAAAATTGAAAATGATCAGTAGATCAGTAGCTATTAAAATAGATATAAGATGTATAGTGAAAATAATTTCGTAATAATAAAAAGCATATACACAAACTTAACAAACACTAGAAACGCCAAGTTAATTGAATAATGAAGGAGACTTGTTTCGAAATTAGCATCCTTTTCAGAACTCTCAGCATTGCGAAAATCGAACACAAAAGTTTTCACAACATTCGGCGAGAGATGGCAAAATAGCACACACACACACAGCATCTAAAGTATACACACAAAGAGCTATTTGGAGTGGTTTGTTCGTTTACCCGACCGACAATGGGTGGGCGTTCTGTACAAAGGTAGGCAAATAAAACGGAGTGGGAACAGAACCAGAGAAGCAAAATGGAACGGGTCTCGCGAAACCCGCATAATACTAGATACGTAGTGCGAGTCCTATTCCCAGACTGCGATGTGCAGACAAAACGAACCCCGTTTCTGCAGGTCTCCACCCACCCACCCACCCACCCCACTTTATCGGAGATGGAGATCCGGCTTGCCACGTGCACGTACTACACGACTTGTGCTTGTACTCGTACCCATGACTTGGTACCCTCTTTGAACCGAACCGAAAAAGTTCCGACGTGTTATTGGATGTCGGAACCGGAGCCAACTTGCATTAGTCGGATTAAAGTGGTTGTATGAAGATGCAGTGACTCTCAAGTGCGGCCGCCAATCCATGGAAAGTATGAGAGTGCGAATTGACTATACTTCTGGATGAAATCTCAAATGAGGCTTAAATAATAGCACAGTGGAGCGGAAAATGCAAGTATTACATTCCCCACGATTCTCTTTGAGGGGAACTTGCGTCGTATCGATAGATGAAAATTTTCATCAATTTTAGATTTCAGTTAAATTGAATTGGTTATGATTGTTTTTGACTGATGAGAGAATTGGTTAATTAATTTTGACTGATAAGAGAAAGTCACTGTTTTGTCAGAAACTCCCATACAAATGCCTACTGTGAGCTTTGTAAGTAGTAGTGGAAGTAGTTTTTTCATAAAATCGTAATTTTTTTAGTAATTACATCATTATTTTGATTAAAAAGGTTATTAAAAACTTGCATGGGTTTATATAGCAATTTTTCAATTTTTTTACCCCCAATTAATCCATAATATTTTTCAATTGTATTGCTGTGTTTTTGTCAATTTATTTATTAACTTAAAAATATATGAGGAAGGTGAGGGGGGTTTGGACTTATATCTAATATATAATTTCGAAAGAAACTTTGTATGTTTGTTTGTTTGTTTGGTTCGTAGAATCCGTGACGTTCAATTTGATAAAAAAAAACGAATGAATATTCAAATAAATATTAATAAAATAAAACTATTCAAATAAATTTTAATAAAATAAAACTATTCAAATAAATTTAAACAAATGTTTACTATTATATTGGCAATGTTTAAGCGGTTTATATTACAAATACTGAGTGAAGCCGGGTAAAACCGCTATTAAATAATAAAAAAAAACAATAATAAAATAAAAGAAAAAAAATAAACATGAAAATAAAACGAAATAAGAGGAAATACCAAAATATAAAAAAAAATAAAAAATATCTGGAACGGTAACATAATAACTAAAAGAAAACGAAAAATTATATTGGAAAAGAAGAATTACAAAAATCCTTTTCAGTTTATGAAAGACATCTGGCTTATTTTAAAATTTTTTAAGGTTTTCATAATTTACTACATTGTTGGGAAGACTATTCCAAACTGTAACCACTCTGTTTGAAATGAAGAATAATTAAATATATACATCTTATATTTATATTTCCAAATATGAAGTAACTTATAGTATTGTATCGGTCTCGCTATAGAGTCGCTTTTGCCAATTATGCGGTAAAATTTAATGTAAGAATCACTGATGAACATACGTATTAATATACAGCACTCGAATCTTTTAAGTTTTGTAAAGTTTTGAAAGGTGTGCTTTACATACATATATCTAGAGGAATTTCCCAGCATTTCTCGGGGTGAAAATTTCAGAAGACCCAAACTGTTCACCAGAAAGTATTCCAAATTCACTCCATCCCAACTTCTTTCACGTTTTGATTCACACTTCCTCATTTTCGGACTTGTTTATAACTTATCCTTCATCTATAAACACCTACTAGTCATAATGTCTGATTAAGTTGGGCATTACCAGGCATTGCTCGGGAATTTATGCATTTGCCCCGGGCTCCAAACTTTTTCAAAGCTATTTTTAAGTTATACCGGAATATTGGTTGGTTCTAAATAGAACACTATAGATTTGTATATCTGATAAATAAAAAACGAGCTGTATCTTTACATATTTGATGTATTAAGTCTCAAGTGCATTTTTATAGGTCGATGTATTTGATTAATTGAAGTGGTGTATTATTTGTGCTCAAAGGTTTCTTCAGAAGCGAGCTAAAAGTCTTTATAAATTGATAGTGCTTCAAAGCACTTCGTACAAACTTAAAGTAATGCTTTGAGTATAAGTTTTTATTTATAATTTGCAGAAATTGCTACTTCCGATATTTCTGTAATGAGAGTTGTTTCAATCTATTATATTTTATACAGAAGAATAGAATAGTGAATAAATAGTAGACACACAAAGTGGTCACGGGTTCAAATTCCACTGGTTTCTGCTGACCAGACCTTGGATTTGTGATTCCAGGATGATCGTTTCCTATCAGAGCTAACCAATTTATCTGATTTTCATTGAAACGATTCCAACTAATTGGCAACTTTACCCATTTTATCGCAAAATCTCGGGTTTTCAGGGATCTCAAATTTCGCTGAATTGTATAAAATGCTGCAAATTTAATTTTGACCATATATGTCTCTGTGACTGTTAATTGATATGTATTTATAATGGATGATAATCGATATGATATGTAGAAGCAAATTGGCAACTTTGAATGTAGAAACAAATTGGCAACTTTACCCATTTTCTTGCAAAATCTCGAATTTCGCTGAATTGTATAAAATGCTGCAAATTTTATTTTGATCATAGATGTATCTGTGAATTGTATAAAATGCTGCAAATTTAATTTTGACCATAGATTTCTCTGTGAATGTTAATTGTTTTGTATTTATAATGGATGTTAATCGATATATGTAGAAAAAAATTAGCAATTTTAAATGTAGAAAAAAATTGACAACTTTACCCATTTTCTCGCAAAATCTCGATTTTTCAGCAATCTCGAATTTTGCTGAATTGTATAAAATGCAACAAATTTGATTTTGACCATATATGTCTTTGTGAATGTTAATTGATATGTATATATATATATATATATATATATATATATATATATATATATATATATATATATATATATATATATATATATAATATATGTTAATCGATATGATATGTAGAAACAAATTGTCAATTTTACATTTATGTAGAAACAAATTGGCAACTTAAGCTATTTTCTCGCAAAATCTCGACTTTTCAGCAATCTCGAATTTTGCTGAATTGTATAAATTTATAGATTTCTCGGTGAATGTTAATTGATATGTATTAATAATGGATGTTAATCGATATGATATGTATTGTATAATACTAATCACACTTGTATCCAATGTAAAATATTTCCGGCCAGAAAGGCGTATTCGGTTTGCCAATTAGGCCTTTCTGGTATAAATGAAAAAAAAAATTTAGCTTACTAGCATTTTTTCTCATTACAATTAAATTATTCTCAGTAAAATCGCACATATATGCCATCTTTATGATTTTATTGATGATTGTCCCGACCTTTTTGCTAACTCTTTCAGTGCTTTTAGGGCAAAGGTGAAGGTGACATTGCTTCTTCACCTTCATTGTCATTCATTGTTTATTAATTTTAATATGTTTTTGTAATTTTTCTTTTTTGTTTGCCTTATATTACCATGTGGTGCTCTCTGTACATGGAATAAATAATATTTTCATTTATATTTGTATATTTTTTGTCTCACTGTAATGCTTTCTTTTTTTATATTTTATTCTGCATGTGTGCCAATTTAAATAAAATAAAATTAATCACGTATATGTTGGTATATATTGTATGTAGACAGCAATAGCTGGTATTCCGCATTGCATTTTCAGCAGATTTTCCGCGTTTCAGTACCGATCGAGATAATCCACGTCACTTTCGAATTGACTACACACTTACGTACACACCACACAGTCACATGTCGTTAAAATTACGTTAATTGCATCCATTTAAAGACACGACTAGAGACTAATTCCTGCTGTAATTTCAATTGGAGCTTTCTCGGCACAGTTTAGCGTATTAATGCCGTACAACTTGTAAGCGGTTTTTCCGCGGTGTAAAACGGTTACACTCGCAATTACAAACCCACCCACATATTATACAGACACAATGGCTTCGCTTAATTTTGTCAGCCACAGGGAAAGGTTAGAATGGTTAGGGAGGAAATTCAGAGTTTTCTTCCCGCGAGTGGAATTAATCGAAAAGCGCGAAAACGTGTAGCAATGAGGGAAATTATTAAAAATTCACCGCTTTGCAGGGAAAATGTGAATCGGACCGGTGCGCTGCGAGACGTCAAGAGTGTGGCTTTTGTTTTCTTTTTTTTTTGCAATTGTTTATTTTTCCGCATTTCCATTGTGTCTTCTTTCACTTAGGCGAGGCTGGAAGTCGAGATGTGTACCGAGGCGAAAGGAGGCACATTGTTCTGACAGTGTACGGAAAATATTACCATATAAATAAATGTTCGTATTCGGGTATTGTACCTACACAATGTCGAACATTTCCGCTTTTCCTGTTTTTATGACGTTGTTTGGTTAACAAGAAAAACTTTTAGAGGTGCTTTATCCCCTTCCTTACTTCCATTTTTTTTTAATATTCCGTTTGTTACAGTCATTACTAACAAACTAACCAGAAGGTTCTATGACAGGATCACTAATAACCATACTAACACACTTGTGAAGAGTCTCGGTGATTACAACTAAATGTCTATACCCTTCAGGTATAAATACAGATTACCCAAACACAATCTGCTTTATATCGTCGATTTTAGAGAGTATTTAATTAATATTATGTATTAGATGTATTATGAGCATTTATACGAATTTTAAATAGGTTTTTGAGCTATTTTTCCTATTATGCTGTACATTAACATTAGAATAGTATAATACTATGATTACTTACAAAATTAAATTGAAATTGTATAATAGAAAATGATCAGTAGATCAGTAGCTATTAAAAAAAAAAATAAAAAAAAAAAATAAAAATATATATATATATATATATATATATATATATATATATATATATATATATATATATATATATATATATATATATAAGATGTATTGTGAACATAATTTAGTAATAATAAAAAGCATTTAAAAATCAAACTCAAACTTCCATTTTTTGCGACGATTCTAATAGGATTATTTACAGAATACGTAACAGGTCAAAAGTATGTCGAAATTATGATAATTGAATTGAAAATTTTTATTTTTGAGCGGTATTTACATAGTTAAAAAATCATTAATGTGTTAAAATTTTATTTTTTTCACAATTTCAATAAATCTTATAAGTACACTAACTGAACTCGGCATGCATTGCAATGCCAGAATAAGGCATGCAATTCCCCTTCCCGTTCCCTTTCCCGTTCCCGTTCCCGTTTCAAGTGATGGTTGTAGCACAACTAATCAACCAACCAACTGGTAACGTGGTTACCAACGAACACATTTCTTTGACTACACGTCGGTAAAAATCGTAATTACGAATATTATTATTAATAGGTTTTTTCCCGTTTTTTTTCACAATAAGCTTCCCGGACATGCATACAATAAATCCTGAAAGTTCCATCGTAATCGGTTGAGTGTTTTAGGAGCTTATACGAGACAGACAGACAAACGACTTGTATAATAAAAAAAATGCTGCAATGTTTGTAATTGGCCAGGAAGGCGCATTGAAGCTACCTGTAAGACCCTCCTGGTATATATGTAAAAAATAAATAAATATCATCAAATACGATGGTCTTTTTGGACAGTGCGGTTTCTTTTAGGCATTTTTTTCACTCTACATTTCTTGATATAATGAACAGTGAAAATGCAACAGGGTGATGCAAAAGACGCCGAATGCGCAAAAGTGACATTTTTCCAATGATTAAAATTCAAAATGAAGATTTCGCGAATCAGTTTTCTTTGGCCCGGAAGACGGGTTTTCATTCATATCGCGCTTTGTTTCCCTTTCATTCCAGGGCTGTCGAGCCGGATGACGACGGTCGGGTGCATCCCTCTCGTGATATTCAAACTACAACCCCCTCACCCACCCACCACCCCCTCTACGGCAGTTTATCTCGAAAAACGGCCGATAAACGTCGGTTCCTCGGCTGCTTTTTGTATCTCGGAGACACATTCATGAGTAATCTCTGTTTGAGTTTTACAAATAATGCCGCCGTGGGACTTAACCCCTGCTCTTTATCGGTCAAATATTATTGCTCGAGATATTTACGTTCCACTGTGACCTTTGAGTCTTTTATAAACATACATACTGTTATGTACCTCGCTTATCAATGTAGTTGACTAACCAGTGGGGATAAGACACACCATTGATTTGTGGCACACCTAATTTAATAAGTAATACCTTTGATTTATAGCACACCTTAAACACTGACTAGCCAAAATTGTACGACACGTGTTTTCAACACTTCATTGTAATAAAAATATGATTGATATAATAAAAGATAGATCGCTCTAATACGACGAGTGTACACTATAAATATCAAGAAATTATATATATTTTAAATACACAATCATTACATGATTCAAAACCATACATGAAATATACGGCCAGACATTTTTACATTCCTCCTTTACGTTTCACATGGCTTTCTTGTCAGTGGTCATTTTTATCTCTTATCCGATCGTTTTCATACTTTGCCATATTGCTCATTTTGGTCATCAATACACGTTAATGTATCGTCTGCCATTACGTTGGAGATAAAATATCGTATACAACGCGTTTTAAACACGCGGAAAGTAAATCTCCCTGACGTTTAATAAGCGTTCGTCCCGTATCTCAACCTGTTCGCCTTGATATGGCGATATAAGATTTTAATTGTTTAAACGCCTATAATTCACTCTATATTTTATGAAATTTGCTCTATAGGTTCTCATTATCTCTCTTATATATTTAGGTCACTCATATTGCTCTGAACATTGATAGTGATATATGCGATCGTCAGAAGATGCTGGCCGTACATTCGATTTTTATGACTACCTACGCTGCTAACGGTACTTTTACAATAGTTTGACAGTTCCATTGTGGTGTGTTGTGTTTGTGATTTTCGCCTTTAAATCTAAAACTGACCGTTCCGCAAGGATTTCTAACTATTTTTATTATTTTACATATGTACATCCATATATACGGCCGCAAGGATCATTGAATTAATTTTAGCAATTAATTAAGTGCGGAATTAATCCATTCAGACATCTATGGATTTTAGATTTTGAGCACAATTATTACAATTTATACACAGAATAAATGCAGATGATTATTGAGACATCTGTAAATTTAGATTTTGTTCATAATTTTTACAAATTATACACAATAATACATTAGATTTTTTGTGACACCAGGAAAGTATTTATTTGCCAATTTGAGGAACCGTTTCAACAATGTTCAGATAAAATTGGCAAACTCTGATAGAGAAACGATCCATTTGGAGTCACAAAACACCCAAATCTAAACAGCAGTTTTGGCGGGTCGAACCAGTGATCGCATGGTTAAGCCAAACTGCTGGCTAAAGGTAAACTCATTACTGTTAGAATTTAAGGTAGTCATCAACATCAAGACTCCGAGAATGGTAGTCATCACCATTGAGACTCCGAGAGTAGTAGTAAGCACATCAGCAGCAGAAAATAGTTAAACAGTGAAGCAAAGTTAAAGTGAAACAGTTCTACGTATCTTATTTAAATTCTTCGTTCCATAATTAAATTATATCAATAAGATAAATGTAACGTTTTATAATAGTAAAGAAATTTTGGTTAGTTAACCAAGTAGTTTTAAAAAGGAAAATTTATTTAATCTTTCATTGGAACGCGACAATACATACATATATTCAGTCGTTATTTTAAACTTGCGATGTGACGTAACACTTTATACGAAGCTAAATTTTCCATCGGTGGATTCGATATTCGATTTTCCCTAATGGGTAATAAAGTTGGATCATATCACGCTACCTTCGAAGCATATCTACGTATTTTATCACGTTTTAAAATAAACCCAAATTAATACATATCTTTATGGCTCCACATAAGTCCTTTTTGATCAACTTTACAGGAAACACAAAAACCAATCAATAACAACATATTACATATTTTTTATTACTGCTATTTTGGGACTTAATGTCTCATATAATAATCTATATAATATCATATTAACCAGCAGCGTGGATTAATGGCTAGTATAATTAATGGCTAGTATAAAGGGGTGGGTGGAGGATCCAAGTAAAAGGCTTTAGTCGTTTCCCAGCATTTATTGATGATTAAGGAGATACACGCACTGGCAGTGCTGAGTCCAGAATGACATGATATCGCCTACCTACCGCCTTATAAAGGGTAGATCTCTCAGGACGTCTAATCTGTTTACCTATTGTATAGTCACGTATTCGGATATGTATTCCCACGAAATTAGGTCTCCCGTACCGATTCTGAGAAAGGACTAATAACGGTCATTGTTTAGCCTAAATGCACTTAGAGTCCAGATATAATCCTGGAAGTAAGTGCAAGCACTTAGTTAATCCGTTAACAGATAACCCTTGAACGGTCACATAGTCTCTGAGATTCTATTTGCTTAATTCGCGGCGTACGTAACAATATTTTGCTTTCGAGCAGAGGTTCAAGTACCACTTGAGTCCCGCTGTTAACCAGATCTTAGTTTGTAACTCCAGATCGATCGTTTCTTAACAGGTTTTGCCAATTTTCTGATTTTTATTGAAACATTTCATGTACAATTGGCATCCCCTTTCCTATCTCTCTTGCTAATGTCAAGTATTCAGCGTTTTGAGGTTCGTCAATTTGAATATAAAAATGCTGCAAAAATTACTACATAGATGACACAGTGGATGTTTGTAAGAATTTGTATAAATTATTATTTATGTTGATTGTATTGTATCTGTATAAGTATAATTTAATAAAATAAAATGATTGTATTGTATCTGTATAAGTACACTCGTGATTTTGGAGCGATCTGTAAAATGCGAGTGTATATTTTTGATGAAATGAATAAATAATGTAAAAAATGAGTCATAATTTGATGGTTTTTCAAATTTTTCGAATGGTTCCATTTTTAAGATTCATTTGTTTTTCTTTAAAGATTTTTTTAATTGACCAGAGGATGGTTAGTTTACTAACAAATTTAATTAAAACTATTGCATTAATTTAAAAGTAAATACGTTATAATATGTAAACATATATACATGTATTATATATGAACTCTCGACTTTGAGAGCAGTATTACATATTTATTTACCTTTTGATTAGTCTTATGACTTCAAACGGAATGATTTACATGTACTTATACAACTATGTATATCTCGGACTTGTTTATACCTTCTCAAGTACAGAAGCTATCTTAATAAAAATGAAAAAAAATCACCCAAGGAAACTTCACATAAAGAAATAATTGAAATTCGATAACTCAGCGATAGCGATAGTAGCATTTTATATTATCGAAAGTATAAAAATTCGATCGTAAAACTTTCTAACCTTACGCTTTATTAAACTTGCAAAAGTTTAACTCGCATTGATGACCGGATTTCATTTATATCCCCGAAGCGGCTGTACTAAAATCTCCCAACAATATAAACCTACCCATACATAATATAAAATTAGATATTACATTGAAAATCTCACGACTGGGAAAAGCTCCGAGAGACGGCAGCCATTTACGAAGATTATCGATAATCCGAAAATCATTATAACGATACTCTTTTATCGCAAACTTTCCCATTCTCGACAAACGTATATGATAAATACCCATTAAAGCTTACACGGAGAGTTCAGACAGTTTAAATGGCCGTATAAAATGACTCCTCTCGGACAGCAATTAAAAGCAATTGTCAATGTCGTAAAAATGTGAAACGAAATTGAGAGCAATTAATTGTATCTCAACAATATTACTCGTTGAGTTGATTAATATGGCAACTCGTCTGATGAACCTTTTAATGCGTCAAGATTAAATCATCAGTACAATCACCTTTCACAAAAGTCTATCAATACACATGTACATACGTACATATAATATGTAGTTTTTTTTGTAATAAAAAGGAAATCAACGGATTATGGAAATAAATGGAACTAATCCAGTAAAACTTTTTCAATATATACCCATTTATACTGTATATATTGTACCTTAATCTTGCAAACTTATCGGGATTTATGTTGACTTGAGGAGAAAGCTCTCATAGATCAATGAGCACAACTTTATAGGGTCAACCCTTCATATACATACATACATACATATATAAGTTTTCGAAAAGCCCTATACAAGATATACATCGACGAACTTTTTCTTCGAAAACGTATAAAAGTATATTAAAGTATACGATACGAGGAAATAGTTTCAGCGTACGCCAGGTTAAGAATATACAATGTTCTTAATTCTAATTTTTTCTAGCAATTTGTTTATAAAGTCAAAGCCTGGTAGTCATATTATATAATTTTATTTAGTATTTTATGTAAAAAAGCGTAGGAATGTCCGTATCTTCGTCACTTTGTGTCTTTATTCGAGTCTTTGTCACCTGCGTGATTACTTATTTAAGTATTGAGTTCAAATAGTACCAAAATACTGTAAAAAGTAGCTGAAATCTGAACCGTTTTCAGTTAATATATTTTTCTTAACTTCTGAATACTCCACTACCCACTATATATGTATATATCTTTTGATAGAAAGATGTCACAAAAAGTTTCTTAGATGCCTTTATATGAAGAAATATACATAAATATTACCCCTATTTATTTCCCACTGCCTTTTTACAAGGTATGCTAGGCTTTGACTCACTATCTTCCAGAAGGATTATTGCCATTTCCAAATATTTCTTTGGAGTTTTAAAGGGAAGAATTAATAACCCTTCGATTTTATTAGAATTAAATTTTCGGCGCCTGAATGTGGTAGAGCTTTGCGTCATCATTTACTTTTCCAACCTATTCCTGCGAAAATGTCTGCTTTCAAGAACTCTTTTCTTGTAAAGCCTTTCCGGTTCCTTAATGTGATAGATAAGCATTTGGACCTGTTTCATGAGGTTCAACACAAGTCTATTTGAATGAGATGAATGATTGGTAATTTTTATTGTTATTTTCCTTTTTTGGAAGACTGTTGTCACACTTTGGGGCAACCTGTCAGGTCACATTGGTCATATTATTGTTATTATTATTATAAATAATAAATAAATATGTTGCAATTAAGTTAATTAATAAGTAAAGCCCAGGAGTTAAAGCTTTGATATTTAAAATAATTTAAATTGAAAACAAATGACTTTCATTCGCATTTACATAAATGAAAAAAATATAGAGGAATGAGTCACTTATGTATGTAAAATTCCATTGTGATAAAATTCATTAATACGCTTTGTATCCAGAAAGCTTTCATAAAAATAATAAAAAAATATAAGCCCACACAAAGTACCCGGGAAGATTTACTCATTATTCGAATGTGTGAGCGCGACTGCTATTATGTGAATACATATGCATAACGTAAATAATAAATATTCATGTGAGATGAAAAGTTTTGTTCACGTCCCCAATCTACATAGTTCGCGGCTCACGTGTACTCATACATCCTCATCGCCAAAGAGGATGTATGAGAAGAAGAAGAAGAAGAAGAAGAAGAGAAGAAGCCGGAAAAGCGTCTCTACATTTCCACCGGCAGAATTTTCAGCGACGGAAACTTCGGTCCGTGAGATGCTTACTCGCTCGCTCTCGAGCTGAGCACTTTATCATGATAAGCTTTATTGCCAATAAAGTTAATTAGAAGAGCTGAATCCTCACAATGCTCTTTCCTTTTTTTATTTTTTTTTTTGTCCAACCGAAAGGCGTAACTTGCAATGTTCCAACACGGTAAATCGTCCCGCATAGGTATTTCGATCGTGCTATTAAGCCTTTTAATCTTTAACGATGTTTCAATGACTTCTAACCAAATTGATCATGATGAGATAACATTGAAACGGTCTATTGCTAATCATCACATAGAAATTGGTGAAGTTCGATTATGTAGAAAATACATAACTATAGATTGGATATTCCTATAGCAAGATCATACCAGCTGATCAGAACAGATCTAGTTCAAATACTCTTAATATATTTTTCATATAACTCTTGATTTTTCTTCCACAAAATCAAATAATAAATCATATTAACAATTAGATACAACATAACTTCTTATTGAATACTTATCTCGCAGATAAAACTCCGTGAAGAGATATACTTTTAGCCGTGAAATGTCAGATCTGACATATTTGGCCATAAATCAATATATATCGTGTATTACATTACATGAAGCTAGACGCCAAATTTGAAATTTATATATACAAATGAGAGTTAAAACTATAAATATTTAAATATTAGAGATAATGAGAACCTATAGAGCAAATTTTATAAAATATAGAGTGAATTATAGGCGTTTAAACAATTAAAATCTAAAATGGCCATATAAAGGCGAAAAGGTTGAAGATATATTATGGTAGCTTGCCGTACTGTCATAGACGTCACCGTACCCGAGATTCTGTATATTTGATCCGCACTGTATACGATATTTTATCTCCAACGTAATGGCAGACGATACATTAACGTATATTGATGACCAAAATGAGCAGTATGGCAAAGTATGAAAACGATCGGATAAGAGATAAGAGATATAAAAAATGACCACTAACACGAAAACCATGTGAACTTAATAAGAGGTAAGTAAAAACCGTCTTTCATTAACTATAAACAATAACTTTTATAATTTTATGATAAAAGTTATTGTTGATAATATATTTTTCATATAACTCTTATAAATAAGACAAACCGGTTGACTTTTCTTCCACAAAATCAAATAAAAACCGCATTTCATTAACAATCAACAATAACTTTTATCATTGTATGAAAAATAAATGAAAAAATATCTGTTGACTGAAATACTAGTTGTGATTGTAAAATTATAAGAGTTTAAAATACTAAAATTGGAAAAATCATACAAATCTGAGCTATAAACTCTAATCTGATCTAAAGCTAATGAATATTTGGTTTTTACTAATAATTATGTAAAAAAAATATACCAGCAGCATAGCTCGGTGTTTGCGTTAATGTTAACCACTGAGAGGTTCCCGGATTTAAGTTCTGCGTTGATCTCCATCGAAGAGAATTTGTATTTGGAGTATTTCTGCAGTGCTGCTGGTCAGACTCGGATATTTGTGAATCCAAAATGATCGTTTCCTATCAGAGTCTGCCTAAATTATCTGATTTCACTGTTGGAATGGTTCCTCCATCAAGTTGGCAATAACCATCCTACCCCACCATGTCACCGTTATATGATTATGATTTCAAAACTTATAATCTATATGTTTATGTATAACTAGTATTATACCCGATGACATATCATCGCACGGGTGTTGGAATATAAAGTTATTAAATAAAAAAAATGTGTTGTTGGTCATGTGTTTAATCCCCATGCTGTTGAATTTTTTTCAAATACCTTTTAAATATATTAAATTTTAAAATGAAAAAATGCTACAAACTACCTACCTACCTACCTACATGTACACAATATAAAACAGCAATAGAAAAAATTATTAATTAAATAAATTTTCAATAAATGGCGGTAAATTCTCTGCCAAGAGGAGTTATTGGTAGGAAATAGTATATATAGAAGTTTTTCTTTTGTTATTTTATTCGTATATACGTTTTGACAGCGTTTTGGCAGCGTTTTGGCTTTGAAGTAAATATCGAAACGACTATTACATATAGTACGGCGTGAGTTATCTCAAACAAACAGATAGACAGAATAGCGATATTATGTACATACATATATATATATATATATATATATATATATATATATATATATATATATATATATATATATATATATATATATATATATATATATATGATATGTATGTATGTACAAGTTAAATACCATATATATTTGTCACTCCGGGGCAACACGTTATGAAAAATGGAGAAATATAAATTAAAAAAATAGCAATAAATAAAATAATGCAGTATAATTTTAGTTTCAACGAAATATGTGCATTATGAATTTTTTCTTTAATCATTCAAAATATTACGAATGCTAATCAAATTATACTTTTTAAAAATTCATTTAAATTAATATTCCTAGCATTGAAATTAAGATTTAAATTAAAATTCGTATATCAAAGCAAAGCGAAGTATAAACAACAAAATATTTAAACAAGATCCAACTTAAATAATAATATTATACAGCCGACTTTATTATCCAAACACACTAACTCAAAAGCATAAACAACAACAATAATCCTCTGAACCCTAAACTTTTAAACCGAAAATAATTTAAAATCGAATTCATACAAACGACACTATCCAAATTCGACCTTGCAAAAGATTCGATTCAGCAACACATGTGCGATGCGTAAAAATGTAAAACAAACATTGTAATAAAAATAAAAAAAGTTTTCGACTCGAATAAGTTTTTATCGAGTGCCTTTGCATATTTAACCAATATGTATGCAAATTGCTAACGTGCACGAGCGTTCTTATAAAACTCCCCTCCCCCACCCCCCACCCACATATTGCACATTAATTTTAAACGATATGCGAACCTTTTGATACGACTTTTAAGTTCGAGCATAGTTCCCGGCAAGTGTCTTGCATTTTTAAAGTCCACTATCGAATTTCGCACTTAACGGCTCGTAAATTTCGCGTTTTAACATCTTCGAAACATACAAAACTTATACGGGAGATGCGACGCGAAAAAAAAAATAAACATAAATTGTGAGACAATTCGCGTCTGTTATACAGGGCCGGCTTTCGGCTTAACGTCTTGCATTGAATAGGGCGGCCGTAAAAACGGCAACAAAACGCCCTCTTTTCGAGACACGTTTATGAAGCAATCCACTCTCGGGTTATTATTATGACGATATAAAATACTGCAATAAAATAAAACGTTGAGTTGTGGCAGTTTTTCTTTTCGTGTGCGGTCGCACATTCCACTTTAGAAAGAAAAATGTACAAAAAAAAAAACAGTAATGCTTCAAACGAAACTAATGTGTCCGTTGATGTGACAACGACTGGTTTTAGAAAGGATTTTAATCAAAGTGTGGTGTGGTATAAAAACACCAATTGTTCTACCGAATCACTTTTTCTACGACAACAATAAAAAATATCGGATGTAACCAACCCACGACTTTATCTATGTATTTGAGGAATGTAAGAAGATTTCAAAACAAGATTCGGTAACTAAGCATACATTTTCTATTCATATCTGTGCTATCATTGTGTCTGGACGTGTTAAATCGTTCTCATTCTACCATGGAGGATATTGTTACTATAAGCCAGAGAATACTCGCGGACCTTTCAAAAAAAGGATCTGGTGCCAATGTCCTTACCAAGGACAGGGTGCGATACATCAGCGACGAAATTAAAAATATAGTATCCATCGCACGCGTCGCTTTTAATAACCTGGCCTCGCTAAAAATCGCTGTGGAGTCCCTCCAGACTATCCACACTGATGTCGGTGAAATAAAGAGGATGATGTGTCGTCCCTTTCCAGCAGCTCTGGCTCCAGCTGTTTTTGTTGAACCTACAACTCTGCAATCGGGCGAGGTAACATTACGAGAACTCTCCACACTGTCAACTGAATGTAACAATACTACAGTACATAAACAAACACCTGTCAGATGCCCGTATGACGTTATAGCGGCATCCTCTACCGTTTCACCTCCGCCTTATTCAGCTTCAACTTCACTCGCGTCTGCTTTAGCTTCAGCATCTACTCCTGGGTGTGCTACTGTTTCTGCTTCTCCTCCTTCTCCTATAAAACCTGCGAAATCTTACAGTCAGGTCGCAGCGCTATCTTCTACTGCTTCACCTCTGCCATCTTCATCTTCAGCTACACTTACATCAGCTTCTGCTTCAACATCTGATTATGTTCCTGTCTCTTGTGCTCCTGCTTCTGCTTCTACTGTAGATCCTTCAAATTCGTTCAGTCAGGTCGCTGGGACTTCTTCCGGGAGACTGCCATACACTCGTGGATCTGGAGCACCTGATAAAACTTTACAGGTGGCCACTATTCCGAAATTGAAGAATGTACACGTTTTTAATTTGGCAAATAACTGCACTTGTGATACTGTGAAACAGTTCATATTAAATAAAATTAAAAATAAAAGAATCAACGTTTCTCAGGTTGCTAAAACTGACATGTGCTCGTCATTTAAAATTAGTGTAGATACTGAAACTTTTAATATAATTATCAATCCTGAATTTTGGCCTATGGGTACTGGCATAAGAGAATGGTTATTTCTCAAAAAAATCTCTTCGAAACCGATTGCCCAAACCCGTGACCCGTAACATTAAACTTTATTATCAAAATGTGCGGGGTTTAAATACAAAACTCAAGGAATTCTACAACAACGCCGCTTCTAGATCTATTGACGTCCTTGCTATTACTGAAACATGGCTAAACTCATCTGTACATGATGCCGAAGTACTTGACAGCAGTTTCAATATATATCGCCATGATAGATCTGCCAGAGGTGGTGGTGTTCTTCTAGCAGTTAAAAATACAAATATTATTTCGGTTGAAAGACTTAGTCATCTTGAGGACATTCATGAATGTGTATGGCTAAAACTAAGATTTGTTAACATTCCTTTTTTTATATACATATGTACTATTTATTTTCCACCAAGATCTCCACCAAATATTTATAAGCGATTTTTTGATTTAATTATATCTAATTATTCACATTTAAGTAATGGTCGCATTTTTATATCTGGAGATTTTAATCTGAATTCTTCTAACTGTTTTCCTGATGACCTTAATTTTTTTATATCTTTATTCAACTTAAAACAAATTAATACTATTCGAAACTATTTTAATAATTCCATGTTGGATTTTCTATTAACAAATTTAGATTGTCAGAATATTATTATTTCAAATTCAGTTGATTCCTTGGTTCCTGAAGACAGCTATCATCCTGCTCTTGATATTCATTTAAAATTAACTATAACTTATTCCTCACTTCGTTTAATAAATAACTGTCTTAATACCTCTGTCCTAAATGGATGGTTATTTACAAATGTTGATTTCAAATATTTAAATGATATTCTTTGTAATTGTCAATGGGAGCGAGTTTATGAGTGCAAAGATGTTAATTTGGCCCTCTCTAATTTCTATGACATTATATATTCTATTTTTAATGATTGTTTTCGGTTGAAAGGATTAGTGACGAGTAAAAGGATTTATCCGCCTTGGTTTACTAAAGAAATTATTAATCTCTTAAAAAGTAAATATCAAACACATAAACTCTGGAAGAAATCGAGCAATCCTCTTATCTTAAATAATTTCCGTATTTTACGTACGGAAATTAAGAAATCAATTAATAATGCATATAATGTTTATGTAGCTGATTGTGAAAGTTCCATAGTTAAAAACCCTAAGAAATTCTGGAACTTCATCAATTCTAAACGTGTAAATCGTGTAAAGTCGACCATTATGTACAATGATTCTGGATTGTTAGAGGGTGATCAAAACATTGCTAATGGATTTGCCGACTTTTTTAAATCAGTTTTCAATAATCCTACTGATTCCATGGAACCTACCAATGACTCGGAATTTACTTTCCCCACTTTAGCGATTAATCATCTTGACTCTTCCGATCTGAAATATGGCTTTCTAAAGTTAAAAAATATTTATTCTTCCGGTCCTGACTCCATCCCTAATTACATCCTAAAAGGATGTGAGGTTAGTCTCTTAGAACCTTTAAAATTCATTTTTAATTTAATTCTAAGGAACTCTTCATTCCCCAATTTATGGAAATGCTCTAAAGTAACTCCTATTCATAAGAAGGACGATAAATCTTGTGTAAGGAACTACAGACCAATAACTATCTTGTCAGCGCCAGCCAAAATGTTTGAGGTAATATTACACAGATACATTTTTAATCACTTTCAAAGTATGCTCATTGATCAGCAGCATGGCTTTCGTCCGGCCAGATCAGCTATTACCAACTTGTTATGTTTCTCTAATGACATAACCAGCACTTTGGATTGTAATAATCAAATGGATGTAATATATACTGATTTTGAGAAGGCGTTTGATAAAGTTGATCATAAAATTTTGGTTAGTAAATTAAGTTTTATTGGATTTACTTATAATCTTGTTGGTCTTTTTATTTCTTATTTACAGGATCGACGTCAATTCGTTAAGTTTGGGAGTTGCTTTTCTTATGAGTATGTTGCCACTTCTGGGATTCCCCAAGGATCAAATCTTGGCCCTTTATTATTCCTAATATTTATCAACGATATTCAATCTTCTATTCACCATTCTAAATTTTTATTATATGCGGATGACTTAAAAATCTATAAGAGAATAATTGATTTACCTGACGCTCTTTATTTGCAAGAGGATTTGAATTCTATTTATGAATGGGCTAATGTTAATAAACTTCCCTTCAATATCCTAAAGTGTCGGGTCATTTCTTACTCTCGTTCTCGTTCTCCTATTAATTATCCGTATAAATTTCATGATTCTCTTCTTCAGAGAGAATTATTTATATCTGATCTGGGAATAGTCTTCGAAAATAGTTGGAGTTTCAACATTCACATTGAGAATATCTGTGATAGGGCAACAAAAATCCTTGGATTCGTAATCCGTAATTCGTCCGAACTAGGGCTCACTGCCATTCGTCTCTTATATTGTACATTAGTTCGCAGTGTGCTCGAGTTTGGCTCCATTATATGGTCTCCCTATCAACTTCGTTACTCTCTAATGTTGGAACGAGTCCAAAGGAAATTCCTTAGATTTTTATATCTGAAGACATTTGGATTTTATCCATATCTGTTCCCTAGTGCCTTTGTCTTGGGATCTTTGGGTTTCAACTCCCTGGCAAAGAGAAGAGATTTATTTCTTGGGAAACATTTCGTAAAATTACTTAGAGGAGAGATTCACAATCCCACTATCCTGGAGAAACTAAAATTCTGGGCCCCGGAAAATCGTAGAGTTTTAAGAAAACATGATATATTTTTACCAATTAGGGCTAAATCAAACGTGCTCATGAACTCCCCCCTCTCGAGAGCTGTTCGACTCCTCAACTTACTGGCACATTACTTGGACCTATTCGATGCCAGTTATGTTGAGTTGGTGGAACACATCCTAAATAGCACGATATAAATTTTTCAATCTTATTTCTTTGTTTTTATTTTGTGTACATATTTTTTACTTGATTTTTATTATTTTTTTATGATGTTTTTTTTTTATTTATGATTTTTATTATATTCTTATGTTTTTTTTTTATTTATGATTTTTATTATTTTTTTTATGGTGTTTTTTTTGTAATTTTTATGATTTTTATTATTTGTATTAAAATCACATTGACGCTTTGGGGCAACCTGTCAAGTCTCTGTGGTATTGATTTTTTAAAATAAAATAAAAAATAAAATAAGACAAAAGTTCTACTTCTGGTTGTCGGATTTTGTTCAAATTTTTTTTATTACTTAAAATCACTATACATATTATTATACACATTACATATCAAGATAAAAATAATTTAAAGGTCAAAATAAAATAATGAAATATTGTTTTTAAAAAAATTATAACTTCCGATTTACGAATTCTGAACAAAACCTTATCAACACTAAATTAGTACATAAAGAATACAAATATAAATTCTCAGCTTGATACGTCGTGGGGTGTGAAAAAATCACGTGGTCACAACATTTTTGACTTTTCTAAGAGGAAAAACCCCACTTCCGGTTTATTGAATTTAGTGATTTTTTTTTATTATTTTCAATTATATTGATACAAAGATTATACTTGATTTTTTTCGCGAAGAGCACATATGTTTAAGGGTTCGAAAAAAATAGTGGAAGAAAATTCGAACAAGAGTAAACTGGCACTTCCGGTTGACGGATGCTCATCAAATTTTATATGTAACTTTCATCAGGCTTAAACTTCTAGATATGAAATTTTGGTTCAATAAATTAAAAGGTTTCTGAGAAAAATATATAAAACCTAGATTCTCTATAGTTAAAGTACTACTTTTGGCTGCGGTAAAAATATTTAAAAAATATGAAGGTGTAATTTCTGTTAAATGCAAAAAAATCAGCTTGATTCGGTTAGCGGTTTGGGAGATAATTGAATTCAAAAACTTAAAAAAGAGGATACCTATATATTATATATAAGAGAAGGTACCATTTTCGGTCAAAAATTTACGTCATATCCATAAGAATTTCAGGAATTGTAAAGTTTCAGTTCGATAGGACATAAAAAATACACAGACATACATTTTTTTCTATATCATGAAAACGTAATCAGTGATCGATTCTGAGTTCGAATCAGTCAAAATCTCGAGTTCGAATATTTGTATGTATGATCACAAAACTTCGTCTATTGTTACTACGTACATAGATAAAGTAAAAATTAGCTTAAAACAAATATAAGCTAAAAACTTTAGTCTACAAACATTATTGGAACAAAATCCCGCTCTCAATTCGCTAAAGATTGTCTTAAATATTAATATTAAATCTATTTTTAAACCGTAAGTAATGCAACCACTGGAAAAAATTCTATTACCTAAATTGCTTAATTTATTATAAGCGAAATTTCCAATAGAGTAAGCCGCGCAGAATTAGTTTATCTCGGAATTATATGCGCTTTCGACAAAATAAAAAGTTGAAATTGTTCGTAGCTCCAAAGCTACATCACCCGTGAAACTGAATTTAAGTTTCAGGGCTAAAACTTGAAGGGACTCGAATAGCGGAATACTTAACTAACAACCCAGCGAGTAAAAGTATGAGGAAAATTATTTTGATTTTATCTACTTTAAACCGTTCGAAATTCACAACGTGATTACACAGCTTCCTGTAAACCGAAAGGAAATAAAATACACAAAAAAAAAATCAGCAATCGAGCATAACGAGGTATCATTTAAACGGATACAACCTTTCTTTTATAGCCACGTCCTGGCTTATGTACTTAAACACAACATTTCCCAGCACTATAAAAACAATAGTCTAGATGGGGAGATTTTTCGTTTTTATTAAGATTATACACACACACGTATATTATACCTATATAGGTGGGTTGGAGGCATTAAAGTAAGCTACAGTAGTTTTTCTGCTGATCGCCGCTTTTCCCCCTTTTTTTTAGCGCGAAAAGGAGTTTTCACTTAATGGTGCTGTCATAACGCCAGAAATGGTGATGGCTTCTAAATAAATAACATTTTTTCAGCTTAAACAAGATTTTCTTCTGTGTAGAAAATAAGCACATACATTGAATACATTATGGCGAAAGTAGCAAGGGAGTTTTTTTTTTGTTTTACGAAAATCGCACACGACACCAAGGTAGAGTGTAGTATGCATAAAAGAAAATAGATTTCTTTATACAGGGGAGAAGAGCTCTATAACTTTATTTCACAGTTTTGCATTTAAATTTGTAAGGAAAACGAAACCAATTTATTCCAAGAACAAAGGCGACAATGAAAAATGAACTATTTAATTGTTCAATGGATACTTCATTATTGTTAGAAGCAAACTATTTATATTAAATTCATTATAATCAGTATAAAAGCGTATTATTTATAATTGAAGAGTATATGCAGAATCCAAAACGGCAAACTCCATATTGATTTTCTTTCAGTTTTAATCATAAAAACGTTTCTTCCTTCAAGTACATACACACATACGTACATATATAAGATACATTTTGTACTAAATAGTTAATGAAAAATAAACGATTAATATTTTTATATATAAAATACAATACCCGTATTTATATAATATATTTATCTGTTTATTTTAATTTAATTAGAAATTTCATATTTAATAAATAAATAATAAATGAATGATATACATAGGTGTACATATGAGCTGTTACGTTTGAAAGTGGCACTTTTCTTCATTTCTAATATAATGTTCTGCGTTTAAAAATATTTAAAAATACGGGTGGCTTGTAATACTTTTATTCTGATTTTCTGAGATATTTCTGACATATGTAACTAAAATAAGTGATTATAATTTGTGAATTAAGTTAGACAGGAATAGTGTTTTTGGAACTGAGAATTTGATTTCCGCCACTTTTGAATATAACGGCTCATATACATATACATATTTAGGGTTTGCAATTTGTCAATACGTCATTGGCAAAGCTTTATCGAAGTGACTAACAAGGTAATAAGTAGACATTCACAGGCTCAGTATCACTCTGTAATTTTGTGGCATAATATATTGTAATCTTTTATTATTTGCTAACATTTGGACCATAAAATAATCCGACGACAGAAGATATTCAGAAACTAGATGAATTTGCTGTATTGCAAGCATCGTAGCTACTCTACGATAGATCATTACGCTTATGAGGACTTTTACTATTATTTTTCTAATAAATAAATTAAATTTAAGCATGCACGTGATTCAACACCGGGTCAAACGATCCATACACACAGAATACTAATCGATATTCGACACCTTATTCGAAGCGAGTGCGCCCAGAGATTGAAAAAAGGTTCTATACAATGGTAGAAGAGTACGAAAATCCCTCTTTTGTGTATGATTTTTAAGGAGACGACAATTGAACCATATCATCCCTGAAAGCGGCGTGAACTTGCACAAATCCCTTTCGTTCTCGTCCTGAATATTTTCAGAAGGATGTGCAAAATAAAAAAAAAAACACAACAGGGAAAAGGTCTTCAAAATCAAACCGTCCGCTTCTCTTCGAAGGGAATCAAAATAGTAAGTAAGTGCAGGGCTGAAGATGACCATTGACGTAGAAATTCGTCTGCAGATAAATCGGCAGAAGAGTCTAGTATTTTAAATACTAGCAATATGTATATGGATCTTCCAATAGGCAAAGTTTTTGTAACACAACAAAATCGGTCGATTGCTAGTTTTGTACGTTGCTGTTTTCTAAGGACTCAAAATATTATTATCTACATATAAACATATATTATTTGAAGCAACTGACAACTTGTCTAAATGATGATTATGAATAACTATGCTATGTATGACTTTTCTATTAAAATAATAGCAAAACTGTATTCAACAAAACATTATCAGAGACGAAGTTTAAGCATATGAAACTACATATGTAGGATCACTCAACCGATTATAATAAGCCATCAGTATGGCTTAATGGTAGCGTGTATATTTAGCACCAAGTAATCAGTGGGTTTGATCCGCCATACTGCTGGTTAGATTTGGGGGTATTTGTGACTCCAAATCGATCGTTTCTGCCAATTTTATCTGATCATTGTTGAAACGGTTCCACAAAATTGGCAAAATATCATCTTTCCTGTTGTCACAAATCATCTGTATTTATTGTGTGTATAATTTGTAAAAAATATGTACAAAATCTAAATCCATAGATGTCTCAATGGATTAATTCTGTAAATCAATTATTTAATTGTTATTTCATGTTCTTCAACTTCTGGAAATACAGTGATTTATGCTGCATTGTTTATTCAGGAAGGCGCATTGGGGTCTTCCTGTCAAGCCTTCCTGGTGTATATCTATGTAATAATAAAATAAAATACATATATTGTGTGCAAAAGCCTTACCTGTTTGAGTAATTTGATAAATTGTTGAAAAATATCAAAGACAGACATCGTTAGTATCTAAAGATCGGATACAAAAAAATTTGCCGATTTGTCTGCATAAGGGTTTCTAAGTGAATGGTCACCTTTTAAACGGGCGAGAATTTTCGCATGGCGAATTATCCATCATAGCCCCCGAGGCGAACGGAGATATATTTTCACTTTGTGACCGAATTACTTGCTCTGAATCGAACAGACGTCACAAATCCTCGCTCCAGTAATTAAAGCGAATTGAAGCAGTGAAAGGAAGTCGCATGAAAGTAAACGGTCGACAAACCCGAACGTCTCCTTCGCCCGAACGGATTTCATAGGTATATATCTTTGCTTCAATGCAAATTCGTTTTAAATTGAATAAATAATCAATAGCTCGGATTTTCTCATTTTTTTTTAATCGAGCTTTCAATGAAAATAAAGTAAAAATGGGATTCGAAACGATTCTATAGAAACATTGCAACTAACATATACGAGTATGTTTGCGCTCGTGTGAATGTGAATTTCAATGCGCATTATATTTAAGCGCTGTGCTAAAATATTAAATGTATAATATGAATTTTAGGCATCTATAAATATAATATGAATTTTACGCGTCTATAAATGTATGTGCATATTATTCCAATTCCGGGAAATGTATTTATGTAACGTAAATATTTATAGCAAAAATATTTGCGCAAATGTAATCTGAAATTAAATCACTAGAATTGGTATATTATTCTATAAATGTAGAGTTGGTATATTATTCTATATATATTATTCTATGTATGTATGTACATACATACATGCATACATAAATATAACCAAAATTATATACATACGGCTTTATGTAAAATTGATTTAACTTACTAAGACGGAATAGTTATATTTATAAAATAAACTCACATATTATTTTACAATTTTATGTGGCATAGGTCCACCTTTCTTCATTTCGGGAAATATCTCGCAAAAAATTGCATATAATGTTTTGCGTTTGACAATATTTAAAAATACTGGTGCTTTTCCAATATTCTGGAGATATTGCATTGAAGGAAGTGATAAAATTGTGTGAATTAACAAATATAAAAATGAAAATTGGATTTCCACTACTTTTTCAAATAGAAAGGCTCATGTATATAATATACTATGTAGTGTTTTTACCCGGCTTCGCTCGGTATTTGTAATATAATTTGAAATATAAACCGCTTAAATATGGTTAATGTAATAGTAAAAAATCATTTGGTTTTTTTTATTAAATTTATTTGAATCGATAAAAAATAATATTCAATATCGTCTCTTTCGAAATTATATATCAGATTACTAGTGGGTTCTCAAATGCGGCCACTGGACGATTATGCCAGTGGCCGCATATAAATATATAGAAGTATAAATTATGTAAAAAAAGAAAAACTCATCATATATATAAAGATGGTAATCTGTGTGTGTGTGTGTGTGTCCTAACGCTCGCCGAACATAATGAATGAATCGATAAAAATCGATAAAGAGTATCACGGTCTCAACCACGACACCAAAGCCGCTTCTTGATTTTGCATTTTTTTTTTAAACATTAATTGAAATATTCCTTCTCGCCATATAAAAATACGTAATTATAATAATTTTATTTAGCGAGGTTTCGAACCATTTTTTTTTCTTTTCATATAAAACAATTAAATATATTTTTAATTAAATTGAAATTATTGAAATTGAATTGAAATTATTTATACATATTTTGACGATATTCGAAAAAAATTGATTTTATTTACAGGCGGGCCGCGCCGGGAATCGAACCTCAGACCTCTGATTCCAAACGCGATGTGCTCACGGGCCCGCGCCACACGCCATATCCTCGCCCAGAATATGTGTTGTAAATACACATCATATGAATATGTACTTAATTTGTTATGTGTAATAATAATATTCAAAGTTACGAGGTCAATGACCGTTTGTGTATAATCGGAAAATTTTACATTTTGTTAACTTTAACTTTAAGAATTGAAAATTATTACAAATAAAGAATTGAAAACTATCTATGAGAGTCTACGAAAATAACGGTTCCAGTTCCGGATTTTTTTTTAGGTATATACGAGTATATAATAATTTTATACCCATGTGATGATGTTTCATAGGGCTATTCACTAGTATGTATAGATATATTGATAATATCTCAAATATATGAAATCTAAATTTGTATACTAATACATATATATCAATTTATATATGTAAATTTCAATGTGAAATACTTAAACTATACCGTAATAAAATTTGTATTTATAAGTACATATACATATATATATATACGTTGCATACGGATTATAAATAAAAACAGCTTGTAATATACCTATTTTTCCCAGCTTCATGTGAGATTTCATTCAGAAGAGAAGTCAATTTAAGCTTTTCATATAAGTTGATGGCCGGAATTAAATCGTCTAGGAGTTGCACTTGCTTACCATTAATAAACATATATTTTGCTTATGAAAATAGTTGCAAATAAATCAATGCAAAGGACAAATCACATGATTTTAAAGGCTGCTAACCAGGACACTTCTTAAAATTCGATTATTAAACTTTGAATGAAACGAAGCGATTTTTTGATGATTTGTATGAGATGTACTGTCATCTTGCTGAAGCTGGTGTTGATTTATAACCGTTTTATTCAATCAAGACTGAGAAAAACTTTAATTAGCATACAATTAGCACTTAAGGAGAACACAAACGAAGCAATTTATTTCCGGCAATCCAACAATCCAACAGATTGCTCTATTGCTGAGCAATGAATTGACGAGCAACTACATACATACATAGTTTCCCAGCTGAGAAAAACAATGTTTGCAATATCAGATGAAGGTTTACACAAATATGTATATGATACTACAAAACGTCGTTTTATTTCAATTTGATCAAAATTGCAACTGGAAAAGTAATCTTTGTTCGATAAAAGATCTCCAAGTACAAAGCTAGCTCGGTAAATTGCTCGTAAGATTACCGTAGTATGCAATTTTCCAAGCGAATAATCGTAATTTGTTTGTACTATACTTCAAGAAACACCGATATTTTTTTATTTATTTTTATTCATATTATACCAGGAAGGCCTGACAGGTAAACCCCAATGTGCCTTCCTGGCCAATTACATACACATGTAAATCGAAATGTATGTCGAATCGAAACGACTATTATATGACATCTATGGTGAAAAATCAGACGAAACCTGAGATTCAACAACACCTCAAGGTTTGTAACGGAAAATTGGGAAGAAAAAGCCAATTTGACAGGAACCGTTTCAATGAAAATCAGAAAAATTGGAAAATTCTGATAAGAAATGGACCAAATCAAGGTCGGGCCAACAGTGACTCTAGTGGGAATCGAACACGTGACATAATGCACGATAGAATTCAACACTAGACCACCTGCTGGTTATATATATTTATTTACAAATTTATTTTTACATACATATTTTTACATACATATATACAAATATACCAGGAAGGCTTAACAGGTAAACCCCAAATGCGCCGTCCTGGTCCATATAATTATTACATAGATACATGTAAATCTAAACAATATCTGACATCTATCGTCAGATATTACAAATATCGTATTAATACGATAAATAACGATGAATAGCTTTGATGTAACAATACGAATTTTATATTCGATAAACAACCGCAGATACATCTATGGTGAGCAATACGGCGAAACCTAAGATTGGGAAGGAAACGCCAATTTTACAGGAATCGTTTCAATGAAAATCAGAAAAATTGGCAAATTCTGATAAGAAACGATCGACCTTGAAAAATCAAGCTGGTCAATAGCGAGACTTGGCGGGAATCGAACTCGTAACATCAAGTACGAGATAATTCAACATTCACCACTAGACCACGCTACTGGTTAATATCCATATAAGGCTGCTGCTGAGATAGGTACACATAAGATATCACTGAAAAAAATTAATAAATTATTCGACTTTCGATGTCGAAGCCTTCCAAATGGTAAATAATTGCCTAACTTGAAACTATTTTGTCACCGATTTTTTGATGCTTTAGAATTAAGAGCCTGAGCTTTCAGGTTCAAAGCTCAAAATTCGATCACATGACTGCACCTTCACCGAAGTCTATCTTTATGGAGTCCATGGATTCGTTTTATGGTTAAAATATGTGCGGCTTCCGTAAAGACGCCCACACACGCGTGGTCTTTTCGGTTCTTCGACGGCGCGACAATGTTGTTTCGTTCACGGCCATTGTGTTTATTCGGCAGGTGATTTATTTCCACTTTTGTTGTTGTGACACAATGGCAGGCGTTTTTACCGCCAGATAAGGGTTGGAAGTCTAGAAAGAGGAACGGTGGGAAGCAGAAAGGGAGAGAGGGCAGGGAAGGGAGGGAATACAGCCGCCAACTTACGCACAATTTTATCATAAAAGAGCAATCATTTCGGTTCGTTCTCACTTTATTTCCAGAACCCCTTTCACTGTTTAGATATTCAATTTCGGCGGTATCTAAATATTAGATAAAAAGCTGTCTGTACCCTATATATGTATGCGTATTATGAAACCTATACCCTATATATGTATGATGAAACTTTTTCTGAAATAAAGCACATAATGGAAAAATGCACTCGAGATAGTTGCACTCTCGAGACATCCAAACTTTCTAAGATGCTCAAAGAGAACTAAAGCAATATAATTCCTCAAAAAAGCGTCAAGGGGTGTTGTTATCCGAGGGTGCTAACCTTGTTTTGTGGAATTATATTGCTTATAAGTTCTTTTTGAGCGCCTTTGAAAATTATGAGTTTTCGAAACTGCGCTACTATTGAGTGCAATTTAGTGCATCTTTCCGGGAACCAGCATATGTATATGTAGGTGCTACTTTAGTATGCGGTCTACCTTAGCATGCGATCTACCTTTGAATCGCAGTCGACTATTTTTTTTTATTTGTATCGTAGCAACGACCTGTTTATTATAATTTTTATTTTTTCCTGCCGCCCCATAATGTTATCGAAGCATTTCTATCAAAATATCATCAGCAGCGAAGAAAATACCGACCCTAACAACCTAATCTTAAATAAATAAGGTCAAAGGTTCAAATCTCAGTTGAAAGCATAATTAATGATTAAAGTTATTTCTGTAGCATTGATACTTAATATATTATTATTTTTTATTTATTAATTAGTAACTAGGCGCACGCATTTGTGCACGACACAAAGTGAGGACATTGTCGTTATGACGTCTATACATACGAACAATCAATAGTGTGACAAAATAAGCATTTTTATGTAAAAATGTATATACACATGCTTATGTAACCATCAGCATGGACTAGTGGTTAGCATATTATGCTTTCGAGCGGAGCAGTCACGGTTCGATACCCACTAGTAACTGCTGGCAAGACCTTGGTTTGTGACTCCAGTTCAACCATGTGCTATCAAAGTTTGTTAATTTTTATGATTTTCATTGAAAGGGTTCTTATAAAGTTGACATATGCTTTCCAATCTCATTTGTAAATCTCAAGTTGTTCAGCATCTTATGTAAGGTTCTTCGATTTGTATAATAAAATTCCGCAAAAATATCTCCATAGATGTCTTTGTGGATAATGTTCGTATAAATTCGTATTGTATAAATATTTGTATTGACGTATTGTATGCTACTTTGCAATTTTTGACCATAGATGTCATATATAATGTAAAAATATAAAATAAAAAGCAAAAATATGTCATTGTTGATGATTTTTGTATGAATTTACACTGTATAAATGCTTGTGTTGATCGTATTGTATGCTACTTTGCAATTTTTGACCATAGATGTCGTATATAATGTAAAAATATAAAATGAAAAGCAAAAATATGTCATTGTGGATGATTTTTGTATGAATTCACACTGTATAAATGCTTGTGTTGTTCGTATTGTATGCTACTTTGCAACTTTTGACCATAGATGTCGTATATAGTGTAAAAATATAAAATAAAACGTAAAAATATGTCATTGTGGATGATTTTTGTATGAATTCACTCTGTATAAATGCTTGTATTGATCGTATTGTATGCTACTTTGCAACTTTTGACCATAGATGTCGTATATAATGTAAAAATATAAAATAAAAAGCAAAAATATGTCATTGTGGATGATTTTTGTATGAATTCACACTGTATAAATGCTTGTGTTGATTGTATTATATGCTACTTTGCAATTTTTGACGATAGATGTCGTATATAATGTAAAAATATAAAATAAAAAGCAAAAATATGTCATTGTGGATGATTTTTGTATGAATTCACACTGTATAAATGCTTGTATTGATCGTCTTGTATGCTACTTTTCAATTTTTGACCATAGATGTCGTATATAATGTAAAAATATAAAATAAAACGTAAAAATATGTCATTGTGGATGATTTTTGTATGAATTCACACTGTATAAATGCTTGTGTTGATTGTATTATATGCTACTTTGCAATTTTTGACGATAGATGTCGTATATAATGTAAAAATATAAAATTAAAACCAAAAATATGTCATTGTGGATGATTTTTGTATGAATTCACACTGTATAAATGCTTGTATTAATCGTATTGTATGCTACTAAGCAACTTTTGACCATAGATGTCGTATATGTATAATGTAAAAATATAAAATAAAACGTAAAAATGGTGATACGACAACTCGTTCACAGATTTTTCGTAAGCCGAGGATGCGCTCCAGGCATTACGTATACGGCCATCTCTTTCTCACCCCGTCTGTTCACTAAGATCTCGTTTACTATGCCATTACGTATGCAGCCATCTCTTTCACAGACCGTCTGTTATCGGTGAACAGACGGTCTGTGAAAGAGATGGCTGCATACGTAATGGCATAGTAAACGAGATCTTGGTGAACAGGCGGGGTGAGAAAGAGATGGCCGTATACGTAATGCCTGGAGCGCATCCTCGGTTTACGGAAAATCTGTGAACGAGTTGTCAGGTAACCGTATAAATGCTTGTATTGATCGTATTGTATGCTATTTTTGACCCTAAATGTCGTATATAATGTAAAAATATAAAATAAAAAGCAAAAATATGTCATTGTGATCTATATTAGTACATTCGTCGCTTTGGAGCGATCTGTAAAGGCGAGTGTACATATATCTTCGATTGAAAAAAAAATCAAAGTCATGACTCAAATATATATAGGTATATCTACATTGGATATTGGTAAGTCAAACGACTCCACAAATAAGATGTAGACTCGTTTGATTTTTAGCGACTCCGACTACACAGCCCTGTTTACAACTGTATGTAGCATAACCGTTGGATCACCCGCTATGACTAAAAATATTATATTTTATCAAAAGTGAAAAGGGGACAGGTTGTTTGTCCGGCTCGTTCGCTTTTGTATAAGAAATAAATTCGGGGAACGTTAAAAATCGTAGCCTCTCGGCCGCGAAAGGGTTTTTGAAAGTGTCAAAAATTATACGGTTGCCGTGACGAGCCGCCATTGTGCCGCGGCCATTATTTTGTTGAAACAATGGCGGTATCTTGTCGCCGCTCTGTGTGTTCGCCCTATTGTTATCGTAAATATTTTAAGTGTACATTTTTCACCACGGTCGAAAAAAAATGTATTATAAAAGGTGGCATAAACACGTCCCTTATGGTTTCCGTAAATAATGCAAATGTTATGCTTTGATAACGAAAAAATAAAGTCGAATTAATCCTGTCTACGTAAATAAAAATAATAAAAACAACGGAAATTTTATAGGCCGAAATACAACACCGTATATTGACTCATTCATATTTTATGATGGATAAGCACGTGAAGGCTTTGAAGTCTAGCGGTGCATGATATTATATTATATTAGGTGTGTTAAATCGAATATACATACATACGTGCATATGTAAATGGAGCTGTATTTTTATATGCCCGGCGTTGCTTAGGTGGGTGAATGTCAATAAAAGGTTGAAATAGCGACGTTTTCAAATAAAATTTTTTGCCCGTAATTTTATTATTTACTCGTCTTACAAATTGCTACAAAGCAATGCAATTGTATTTATACAGATCGAGTAAACAGAGATTACTCAATTATATCATCATCTACAGCCATTCACCATCTACTTACTGCTGGTTGAAAGCCTCTCCAACATGCTTTCACTTGTCTCTGTTTTGCGCAACTCTCATCCATTTCAACTAAATTTTGCTAATTTCGTCTACACATCTTCCCTGCGGTCTTCCTTTTACCCTTTTGCATTCTCTCGGGTACCATTCTAGCACTTCTTTTGTCCACCTTTCGTCCATTCTTCTAGCTGCGTGGCCTTCCCATTGCCATTTCAATCTCTTTACTCTATCCACTATATCCACTACTCCAGACATAATTCCTTCCCACGTATTTCGTTTCTTGTTTTTTCTAGTTATGCCAAACATACAAGTTCCATACGTTTTTGCGTGCATTGGATTTTGTGTGGCAACGTATTACAATCTACAGCAATCTGCAATCAACGTATTGCAGATTGTTTGCTGTAGATTGTTATTTTTTGCTTTTTCTTTTTGTTAATCTACTAATTTAATTATTGGGCATTAGGTCCTTCTAGTAATGCCACAACGTTTCAAAACTTTTAAATAAATAAATAAATAATGAAATGTATACCAAATTTGGTGGTTTAAAAATTTTGTATGCATTAGAACTGCAGAATTGCATAGTGGATAGGTATGTTAAGTATGCATATGAATGTGGCAGACTAACCAACGCTTCTTTGTTGGATTTAAAATTAAATCTGTTTTCTTTTTCTTTTTGAGGGGAAATATTTATTTGAGAATTTCGCAATTCTAACAATAAATTTGAAATATTAAATATTTTAAACTAAACTAAAAAGTTTAAAAAACAATAGTTACATATGTAGTTCTGTTAGGCAAAACTACGACCGATTAATTACATATATGCGACTGACATAATACCACAACGACGACAGAATCTTGCGTAGATTATCCAAAACTTATACATACGTTAGATACTTTAACTAAGTAAACTTACTAAAGCTTCTTAGAACAATCACAACAAATAATCCGCTTATGCGTAGATACATCAATTTTGAAAATTCATCAAATATTCAATAGAAATTTATAATATTATATTACACAATAGAAACATCTAATAATTAAATAATACCATTAACCGCACAAGCCTATCATATTACTTTAATACCAATTAACTAACTATAAACAATATAGCTTTGTATCAACCCGTTTTACTTTACAATAATAATACCACAACCAACATCATTAACTTATTTTAACAATATTGTAAAGTAGTGATTTTCAACCGGTGCCAACCCCGTTTCGGCATAAATAAAAGCTGAAAACGGTTTATATTTACGTTGGTAAGTATATGCATATAAATATGTATATCTGAATTCAATGTGTGGCGTGTGTGAAGTGTGCGATGCAAACAGGCGCCTAAAATACGCTAACAAATATGAAATAAAATTTCAAATACTATTTATCCGTTTAGTTGGTTGAAAGCATTTATATAACTATCATAAAGTTATATGCCATAATTGGGCAAAGTAATTATATTTTATTTTATTTTATTATCAATTTATCATGCACACTCGTCTAATATATTGCTCCAAAGCCGCGAGTATGCTAAACAGATTAAGTCTCGAGAAATTATATATTAAATACATAAATATTACATACATACACATAGCCAGCAGTTTTGCTTAGTGGTAGCGTATATATTTAGCACCACTGAGGTCAAAGGTTCGAGTCCTCGCCATCTGCTGGTTAGATTTGGGGATTTTGAGACTCCAAATCGATCGTTTCTCTATCAGAGTTTGCCAATTTTATCTGATCATTGCTGAAACGGTTCCTGAAAATTGGTATTAGATCTTTATGTCTCTAGATGTCTCTATGATTATTATTTCTGATTAATTGTTATATGCTATATATTCTGATTGTATATTTATTACTGTATTTCTGATTTCTGATTGTTTATGTATTCTGTATTTCGTTAACGTACACCCGTCGCATTGGAGCAAATCTTTAATGACGCGTGTATATTGATTTGTAACAATAAAAATAAAATAAAATGTAAATTGAAACAATTCCTGACATCTGCGGTTAGACATTAAAAACATCGTTTACAATACGATCAATAACATTTTTCACGTTACAATACCAATTTTAACATTCAATAAACATCCACAGAGACATCTATGGAGAGAAATCTGGCGAAACCTAAGATATTACAATAATTCAATGGTTGCAATAAAAAATTGGAGAGGAATAGCCAATTTACAGAAACCGTTTCAATGAAAATCAGAAAATTTTTCAAATTCTTTTAAGAAACGATCGATCTCGACAAACCAAGGTCTGGCCAACAACGAGACTTTAGTAGGAATCGAACCCGTGACACCTTGCACGAAAGAATACGACACTCCTTACCACTAGACCACGCTGTTGGTTCTTATTAATTACAGTTAGTCGTTCGTTCACTTTTTCATATAAACATGAACGCACAAGGCGTTCTGATCATGGTTTTGTCAATTGATGGATTGATAGTCTTCCTATACTTATTGTATAACTACTTGAAATATTTTATTTAGGGGAGGCAGCAAACCAAAGGGGATTGTCTTATATTATAATATTCATATCAAGGATAAGATTTATGCAAATGAGGCACGCGAGGCAAAAAAGGTCGCAAACCACTACCTTAAAAGCAATCTTGTGCAAGCAAGTGCAAACAAAGCACACTTTCCAAGAATCGAAACCCACAGAATCCACTAACCGTAAACCACAACGTATTATCATAGCAAACTTAAACTTTGACATATTTTATACACCTTACTAAAACAGATCAGACTCAACCTAAATTGAACTCCCTTCAAATTTACATAAACCCAAATAAGTGTTTCGAACGCTGCAGCCTTACAATTTCCCATCTAGACCTTTATCATCACGATCTAATTTTTTTTTTGCACGATATAATAATACTTCCGATTCCGTTGCCAGCATATTAAAAGGCTTTCCTCACCCTTTAATTAAAGTTCGTCGTAAAGCGCGTATCATACCTTCGTATTTACGCGGCTCGTTTAAAGCAATTATCGAGGGGGTGAAAAGTTACCTAAAAAAAAAAAAAAATTAAATGGAAAAAGGAAAAATAAGCTTACATCGACGAAGCGAAACGGCGAGTTTATTTAAACGGACCGCGTTAATTTGAAAAAATGAGCGGCGATTTGTTCGAGCTTTCCCTGCGAACGAGCCGAAAAAAATTTATTATAGGTATTTCATTCCAATCTGATATTAAAACCGGATATCCAACTTCGATGGCGGGAAAAAAGCGTAACAATAAAGAAAATAAAGGATAAACTTTTCACTGGTGGGTATTTTTAGAAATTAATTTCGTCCACATTGTTACGCCGATTTATTCGGCGTAACATTACGAAATTATACGACACGTACTTTACGAGGCGTACCCCGCCCTTTCGACGACGAAATTCACTGCAAATAGGAGGGGGTGATAAAGCGGGCGAGGGGATGAAACGTCGGGGATGACTTGTAGCGAATTCCAAAATTTCGTATTGGACGACAATTGTGTTACTTTACACGTGTACTCATCGTAAATTGGCCAGACTTACATATATACGAGTGCATTTCGAAAGTCCTAATCTTAAAAAAGATTACAGCATATTTCATACAAGTCTTCAAACAATGGCTGCATGGCGCTCAAAGAACGATGGCATCAATGCAATCTGTTTGTAGATTATTGATGTACACTTCACTTTTAAAAAGCAACCTCAAATAAAGTTATCAAATTATGCAATTGTTGAACTGTTAACGCAATGAAGTGATTTTTGGGTGACTTGTATGGGATTAGGGTTTGCAATACCGGGATTCCGGTATTTTAGCCAATTTTCAGATACCGATATACCGGTTTTGAAAATACGAAATACCGGTATTTTGGTATTAAAACTTGAATGTACATATATATAATTGAAACAAATTTTAATGTAAATATAATTGTATTACGTAGGGGTGGGTGGAGGATCCAAGTAAAAGGCCAACAGTCGTTTCACAGCATTTATTGATGATTAAGGAGATACACGCACTGGCAGTGCTCAGTCCAGAATGACCTGATATCGCCTACGTACCGCCTTATAAAGGGTAGATCTCTCAGGACGTCTAATCTGTTTACCTGTTGTATAGTCATGTATTTGGATATGTATTCCCACGACATTGGGTCTCTCCGTACCAATTCTGAGAAAGGACTAATAACGGTCATTGTTTAGCCTAAATGCACTTAGAGTCCAGATATAATCCTGGAAGTAAGTGCAAGCACTTAGTTAATCCGTTAACATATATCCGTTGGTCTTAAGTGCAAGCACTTAGTTAATCCGTTAACAGATCACATAGTCTCTGGGATTCTATTCGCTTAATCCGCGGTGTACGTAACAATTGATTTGATCGATTGATCGGCCACTGTTTGGATTATGTCTTTCACTTTTATTTACGTTGTAAAATGATATAAATATGTTTTTTATAATAAATTTATTAAGAAATTGATGTTAAATTATTGAACAAGTTTTAAAACTTCATTGCCCGTTTTTTTTTGTAGTACCGGTTTTGATATTTAAAATATCGGTTTTAGTATTTAAAATACCGAAATACCAGTATTGATATTTTTTCCGGTATTGCAAACCCTAATGGGATGTTGCACTGTTCTTTGGAAATCATAGTTTATTTACATATATAAATTTATGTCAAAACATTTATAAAAATATATTTATTTTCCTTTTTTAAATTTATTTCAAAATATTATATAAACAAACACACTGTAAACAAAGCCTTGCAAAAACTGCTGTGTAAATCAAAATTTTTGATGATTTTAGAAATAAAAATGGAACAATAGCATATTTATCATTTAATTTTATATCTTTCAAGTGTTGAATGGTTTGTAGATTACTAATATATATATACATGTACATATGTACATACACTTTGCTTTCAAAATAACCATAAAGAAGGTAATTCAAATGAGATAAATCTGCTTAAAATGATGCAATTATTGAACTTTGAACTTAATGAAGCGATAGTTTGATAACTTGTATGGCATATAGAGCCTTCTTTTTGAAATTAGAGCAGATTAAGACTGTAAATTCAATTATTTTCAATGACCTCACGAGTCATTTTGGATCGTGATGGTTTCAAGAACCATACAACTTCACGTATCAATACATAAAACTTTCGGATGCAATAACAAAATAATTATAATAATAACCAATAGAAAAATAATATGAATATAATAACAAAATATACTTATTTTTAATCAGTACCGGTCTTGAAGTGTAAAATTCATTATAATGATCAATCTTTTGTCATGCAAATAAGAAATATTTCTAGTACTGTTTCAAGTCAAACGATAATTATTCTTATGCACTGGTCTTTGAGTTTCACAATTCTTGTCAAACATTTAGTTTTAATATATCTGTGAGAAATTGCTGAAAAGATATTATGTTGTTAAACATTTCATAATTAAATATGTCATATATACATACAAATATTAATATTGATATTCCTCATTTCATAGGTTTTTGAGCTCTTTTTCCTATTATGCTGTACATTAACATTAGAAGAATATAATATTATGATTACTTACAGAATTAAATTAAAATTGTAAAATAGAAAATTATCAGTAGATCAGTAGCAATTAAAATATATATAAGATGTATTGTGAACATAATTAAGTAATAATAAAAATCATTTAAAAATCAAAATAATCCTCATTGCAAATATAGCTTAAAAACAAACAGTTCTAGTTATGTTTGTATGATAGTTGAAAAGATAATTAATCACAATGCAAATGATTATAATACACGGTCGTATGCCATTACGAATAACAACTATAATTACATTACAAAAATTAAATAATTTTTGATTGAAACGAGTGGGTATAAAACACAATTAATAATTCGTTATCTGTTTGACATTTCACGTTCGCCGCTAAAATCAAACCAAACGTTTGACAAATTGCGTTACGTTTGATAAATACCTTTTCTGTCACGTCTGTTAAATCCTCGCTAATGGTCGACTCAAAATGATCGAGAGTATTCTAAACAGAATGAACGTCGTGTTTTATTTATTTATTATTATTTTAAATGGTTTTATTAAGCTCGACAATTCTATTTGTATGGGTCAAACTTTAAACCCATTTCTGTCAAGCTGGCTTTCTTGAAATTTTGCACACACATATGCATATGTACTATTAAAAGTGATGGTTAAAAACCAATAAGAGCTGTATTGGTTCAATAGTTGCCATATAAATTGATTAACATTCAGTACTTGCATTATATTATGAAATTTTTTGTTTTTCCGTAGTAAATACTCGACTCGACTCGAATCGATTGAACCAAAATGAAAATTTATAAAATAACTTAACATTTTTTTATATTAAAACATTTTGAATATGGTATGAACGATATATGTATTTTCTGGTTGCGATAATCGTGTTTTCAACGTGTAATATACCGTTGGAAAATAATTGATCGAGACGGAAGTTTTTCCTAGTGAGTTTTCCCACGGTAAACAATCTTCCACTTCAAACAATGTTTCGGCAAACACTTTTTTTTCATCCTCATGGAATTAACAAGCCAATAATAGTATGTAGCTGGTGAATTCCCGAGTGATATTTTTATTGAATAAATAAATACATATACGCGGTTATATTGAAATATTTCGCGAAAAATAAATATTTTATCGAAAAAATGTTAATGAAAGAATTGCTTTCTTATATCGGTATGTTTTGTCCATTTATTATTAATGTGTGTATGTATTTACATATATAGGATATACAAATAGCGTGCAAATTGTAAGAGTAATAAATTGCCAAACTAATTGGGTATTCGGATAGTCTTTCATCATTATTAATGAGAAATATGATATAGTTAAAGTATCTGGTGTATTATTTAATAGTCGATTGAGTCATTGATAATCCTATAAACGATATACATACATACAATGTTTATGAGCGAAAATTCTAAGGATACTTTGTGCAATTTATTGATTTTTCAGAAATTGAAACGAAAGTCTTTGTTGGAAAATAAACAAAAAGTCAATTAACTTTTAAATACTATAAATTCGCTTTTGTATATTTAAAGAGACATTTTGCGTCAAAATAGGTCATTTTGGCCTCCTTATATTTCATAGAATTCTTATATTCGTCGGGTAGTTTTTGCGTTTAAATCAAAGCTATGTATACAAAGAAAGCTCTCAGTGACATTTATTTTCAAAATAATCACGGAAACCTGAAAAATGTGACGATTTTATGGAAATAATATTTCTCCCATACAAACACACATTCCGAGCGTGACGCGTTTTATTTTATGGGAACTTTCAGACGATACGTTGACTTTGACTTCTCATTAATCAACCAAAACTTATTATAAATGACTCATTTAAACTGAAATCGATTATTATTTATTTTAAGTTTTATAAAAATACTTGATTAGAATCAAAACTATTCTCAAAACAGAGATATATGAAAAAAAACCAGCTTTTTAGAAATTTTCATCAAGACAAATCGATTGTTTGGAGACACAGGACATTGTTAAAAATCAATGAAATTTCTTATTAAACGTTCCCTTGATATGACACAAGTTTCCACTATAGATTCATTGATGAAAATCTAAAATTAGCATTTTTCTCTCTGGCTTAGTACATACGTACATACATATATCGATGGCTTGGTGCACAGATATTGTATATCTATTTTTTAATTTGTATCGAATTTCAAGTTTGTAGATGCTGGAATAATTCAGGTTTTTCCTTTCGAGGTAATTTATGTGGTATACATACATTACCTTGAAAGGAAAAACCTGAATTATTCCAGCATTTACCTATACAAACCTAATATTCGATACAGATATAGAATTGTAAATAGGTTTTGAGCTCTTTTTCCTATTATGCTATACAATAACATAAGAATAATATAATACTATCATCACTAACAAAATTAAATTAAAATTGTAAAATAGAAAATGATCAGTAGATCAGTAGCTATTAAAATACATATATATATATAAGATGTATTGTGAACTTACATATTTTAGTAATAATAAAGCATTTAAAAATCAAAATCAAATACAAACTTAAATTTCGATACAAATTCAAAAATGGACATACAATATCTTTTCACAAAGTCATCGATGTATATGTACATAATTGTATTATAATTATTGTCATTTTTTGTATGATTATATTAAGTTATATTAATTTTTTTCTCATATATACGATCATAATGACGCAACCTGTAAACGAACTAATTTAATTTTTCAATTTAATTAAATTGCGAGAGTATATTTATGGTTTATTGAAATTTTTTTCCAATACTAACGGTCATATTTTATTTATTACGGTCACATACGGAGTTTAAAAATAATCCATTAAATTTGCAATTATTTTGCGTTGACCAAATATTTTTTTTATAACCGTAATAATTAAATTTTAAAAATACCTAATTAGCAGAATGCGTAATGAAAACAGAAATTGTTCGATTTACGTAATGTAAAATATGTATAAACATGCCGTAAATTTCACACCCTTAAAAAAACCGCAAGCTTAATTCAAATTGCACGACACACTGTACGTAAAAAGCTAAAACGTAAAACACGCCATAAAAGATCCACGTGTCATCGACCCTCAAACATTATAACAAGAGTCCATTCGCCCCATAAACTGACAGCAATGAAATCCACAACACTTAACGACCTAGAAAGGCAAAAAATAAACAAAAATGTCGAGTATCACTTTGGCACCAACCCAAAAGGGGGTGGGGGACAACCAAACATCCAACATAAAAATTGATAACGGGAAATATTCGTTACCACTACCGTAACGGTCTTAAGCAAAAACAAAAAAAAAGTAATAAGACAGACCTCCACAAGCATCCTTGAAATCCGTGCAGCAGTCTCCGAGTTTGAGGCACGCATGGTCACAGTAACAGGGCTTGTCGTTGAGATCCTCGACCACGGCGTTAAGTGGGGCGTTCTGGACTACGCAAGAGGAGTCTCGACCTGGACAGCAAAGCTTGGCCTCGTGACAAGAACCACCCCAGCACGGTGCACTCAACCAAGAAAGTGCACACATGCACCACAACAACGTGCCCTGCATTTGCATTATTGCGTCGGCGATGCTACGAACTCGACGCACCTCACTGAAACTGAAGAATAACATTTAAGAATAGTTTATCAATGTATGATTTTTCATAAATGAGTTTATGTATTTACAGAAATGAACTTTTCAATCATCAGATAAATTAAATCAGCTGATAACTAAAAATAATTGGTATGTATGTAAGCTTATTGTAAAAAAACTAAATGTATGTAAGCTTATTGTAAATCATATTAACAATTAGATACAACATAACTTCTTATTGAATACTTATCTCGCAGATAAAACTCCGTGAAGAGATATACTTTTAGCCGTGAAATGTCAGATTTGACATATTTTGCCAAAAATCAATATATATCGTGTATTACATTACATGAAGCTAGACGCCAAATTTGAAATTTATATATACATATGAGAGTTAAAACTATAAATATTTAAATATTAGAGATAACGAGAACCTATAGAGCAAATTTTATAAAATATAGAGTGAATTATAGGCGTTTAAACAATTAAAATCTGATATTGCCATATCAAGGCGAAAAGGTCGAAGATAGATTATGGTAGCTTGCCGTACCGTCATAGACGTCACCGTACCCGAGATTCTGGATATTCGATACGCATTGTATACGATATTTTATCTCCAACGTAATGGCAGACGAGACATTAACGTATATTGATGACCAAAATGAGCAATATGGCAAAGTATGAAAACGATCGGATAAGAGATAACATATGTAAAAAATTAACACTAACACGAAAACCGTGTGAACTTAATAAGAGGTAAGTAAAAATACATACATCAGACAAGCTCAAACAGTTACATTTATGATACACTTGAGGAATATAAGAAGTATGAAAAAAAATTAGCAAAATATAAATTTAATACTTTGTTATATTCGTTTTTTTATTCAATCAATCAAAGTACACTCGTCATTACAGATCGCTCCAATGCGACGAGTGTACTACACACATCAAGAACTTATATATATTTTCAATACACAATCATTAACCAGCAGTGTGGTCTAGTGGTAAGTGTTGTATTCTATCGTGCTATAGGTTACGAGTTCGCTTCCCGCTGGAGTCTCATTGCTGGCCAGACCTTGGTTTGACGAGGTCGGTCGTTTCATATCAGAATTTGTCAATTTTTCTGATTTGAAACGATTCCTGTGAAATTGGCATTATTATCCAATTTTCTGTTGCGAAAAAACCTAGAGTTAATATTATTAGCTCTTAGGTTTCGCCAGATTTTCTCCATAGATGTCTCTATGGATGATTATTGAGTATTGTTACATGAATAAGTTATTCATTATTATTTATCGTACGATGTTTGTAATATCTGACCATAGATGTCAGATATTGTTCAGATTTACATGTATAAATCAATATGTGAACCAGGAAGGCGCATTTGGGGTTTACCTGTTAAGCCTTCCTGGTATATGTTTGTATATATGTATGTATAAAAATATATATGTATGTAAAAATAAAATAAATTACATAATTCGAAACCACACATAAAATATACGGCCAGACATTTTTATTTTACATACATATATGTATACGGCCGCAAGGACCATTGAATTAATTTCAACAATTAATTAATTACAGAATTAATCCATTGAGACGTCTATGGATTTTAGATTTTGTGCACAACTATTATACAATTTATACACAGATTAAATACAGATGATTATTGAGAAATCGATAGATTTAGATTTTGTGCATGATTTTTACAAATTATACACAATAATACATAAGATTTTTTGTTACAACAGGAAAGGATTTATTTGCCAATTTGAGGAACCGTTTCAACAATGATCAGATAATATTGGTAAACTCTGATAGAGAAACAATCGATTGAGTCCCAAACAAAACCCCCAAATCTAACCAGCAGTTTTGGTGAATCGAACCAGTGATCGCATGGTGCTAAACATATACGGTATAATTAAGCCAAACTGCTGGCTTAATGGTATTTTTTACATCAATTAATCATGCATACTCGCCTAACAGATTGCTCCAAAGCGACGAGTGTGCTAAACAGATTAAGACTCAAGACTATATATATTTAATAAATATATATTTTTTTCCTTTGTAAACACGCAGTTTTCACACGATATAGATATAAAGAATATTTCAATTGGTAGAATAAAATAAAATTACTTGTTTTAATATCTTGTGAAAACGATAATTTCTGATCAGTACTAACTGTAGAGTAAATTATAATATTAAGTGCAACGAACTCAAGTCTCATCACTTAACGTACGCTGAAGTTTCATTAGGTGGGGGCATTAGTTTCTTAAGAACTGCTGCATAAGCATTGCCATTAATCAGTTTGATGGTATATAAATGGATAGATAGATGGATGTCCGCAAATACGGGAGTAAATCGATCGGTCTCAAGAAACCTACTCATGAGATAAAACTGTGATACATTAGTATTATATGTTTGATATATGTATGTATGTATATGACATCAATATGAATGTTCATATATAGGATTAAATATTTGAACCCAGAAGTGTGCATGTATAAATGATAAATTTTAAATCAGCAGCGTGGACTGGTGGTAAGCATATTATGCTTTCACAGCAGAGTGGTGACGGGTTCAAGTTCCACTAGTGGCTGCTGGCTGGATCTTGGCTTGGCAAACTTAATGTTTCAACTAGTATATAATTTCGAAAGAGACTTTGTAACTATAGCTTTGAATATAAAAAAAAATATTACAACAAATAAATTCGCCTCCGGCCCCCGGGGGGGGGGGGGGGCGCCGGTGGCGCAGGCGCCAGATTCTGGTATACATATAATTTCGAAAGAGACAGTATATATATTTTTTTGTTCAAGACAGTTAATTTAATAAAAAAAAAAAATGAATATAAAATAAAGCTATACAAATAAATTTAATAAAATGTTTACTATAAGATTAGTCATGTTTAAGCGGTTTATATAATAAATACTGAGCAAAGCCGGGTATAACCACTAGTATAACTATATAATATCATATTAACTAGCGGCGTGGACTAGTAGTTAGCATTTTATGCTTTCGAGCTGAGTGGTCGCAGGTTCGAGTCCCACTAGTGGCTGCTGGCCAGACCTTGGTTTGGGACTTAATGTCTCATATAACTATGTATATAATATCATATTAACCAGCGGCGTGGATTAGTGCTTAGCATTTTATGCTTTCGAGCAGATTGGTGACGGGTTCGAGTCCCACTAGAGTCTTGCTGCTAGCCAGATCTTGGTTTGTGACGTTTTTTAACAGAGTTTGCTAATATTTCTGATTTTCATTGAAATGGTTCCTGCAAAATTGGCATCTCCTCTCCTCTCTCTCTTGCAAATCTCAAGTTATTCAGCGTCTTGAAGTTGGCAGGTTTGAATAATAAAATACTGCAAAAATTTCTCCAGAGATGTTTTTGTGAATGATTTTCGAATAAATTCGTATTGTATAAATGCTTGTATTGATCGTAATGTATGCTACTTTTCAATTTTTGACCATAGATGCCATATATAATGTAAAAAATATATAACCTAATATAATATCGCTATTCTGTATGTCTGCCTGTATGATTATAATAGTCGTTTCGATTCAACATACATATGTACGTCACAGCTTAAACAAATCTAACAATACGTATATACGATGATAATAACAAAAAAAAACTTATATATATACTGATTGCAACTAATGTTTCCGCTTGGCAGAGAATTTCCCGCTATTGTAAATTTATTTAATTAATTAATTTTTCTATCGGTGTATTATATTGTTCCTATGTTGGTAGGTAGGTAGTTTTTAACATTTTTTCATATAAAACAATTAAATTTAAATATTAAATTATATATATTTTTATTTGGACCTTGTGGGATCAAACGCATGACCGACGACACATTTTTTTTTATTTAATAAATTAATATGCCAACACCCGTGCGATGATATGTCATCGGGTACAACACTAGTTTATAAAAATTATAGTGTTTAATACACTCGTCGCTTTGGAGTGATCTGTGAGACGAGTACATGATTGATTGAATAAAAAGATAAAGTTGGTATGTTTAAGTCAAGTGCATGTATGTATGTACATTTATTGAATTGTAATACTGCATATAAAGCCCTGAATGAGTCTCACTGACCACCTGTACCACGTGTTCCTTCACGAATTGAATCCTTCATTTATGTGTTGGTTCATATAATATATGTATTTATATTTTTAATATAGTTAATAGTAGATTTCATTACGTTTGCTAACTAGCAACATAGATCAGTAGTTAGCGTGTAATGCTTTCAACTGAGTGGGCACGGGTTAAATTCTTGGCTCAGTGCTGCTGGCTAGACCTTGGATATCTAACTCCAGCTCGAATATAAAGATTTACAGACGAGATAGATTGCTGGCAAGTAATTACTTATGTAGTTACTTGTTAGGAAGTTCGATCCCAAGTAATGCCTAGCTATAATACATAAATAATTACTTGCTAGCAATCGATTATAACTTTTAAATTTATGTACTAGCAAACGATCGACTATACTCTAGAGCGGACCGGTATGTATTGCCATACCTGACATTCAACGCTAATTAGTAACGAAGGGTCTTAAAAGCTTACCTTTACACACTACAACTATGATTCAATACAAGCCAAAAAGTTTACAACATCTAAGAACAATTATCAAATTGGGTGAATAATTTATTTCCCGCAACAAACACACGACAAAACTTTCACCTGAATTTCAAACCTTTAAAGCGTCTTTGTAGCCCGTTTAATAATAATATGGGTTGTGGGAAACAATTAAGAAAGTATCGTCTCGTTTGAATAATATCGGAGCTTTGCAAAAGTTTCCCCGCTGAAAAGCTCAAAGTAGTAAAACCGAGAGCCGTATCTAAGTATTATGTTTAATATATATATATATACATATACATTGACCCATTCATGGCTTTATATCGCATCATATTATTATACGTGTAACGGGGGGGGGGGGGGAAGGTAAGGGGTGCTTAAAAAGTTTCCAGAAAATGGATATAAATAAAAGCGCTTTATTTTTCAACATACATAATGTACCTATTTATGTATATTCTTCTAGTAGGAAGCAGTATTAATTTACTCTAGCTAAAAGATTTTCAACTGAGGGGCTGTGTAGTATGTAATAACTAGTCACCGGAGCCTGAGGGGGCCGTGTATTGTTCAAAGGTTGTAAAAGCATTGTTAAAGGTTTGCCGAACAATGGATAGCATTGTGACTATCCTACCTCTAGTAATAACCTACGAGTGAAGTAAATATATATAAGAGAGCCTATAATTCAAATTTTATTAAATATAGAGTGAAAAAAAAAAGTTATAGGGTTTAAACATAATGAGAGGTTGGCGAAAAGGGAAAAAACGATCGGAAGAGTGTGGATAATAGACGTCACCGAGAACGAAAATGGAGTATTTTCAAACGTGTCTATTACGATTATTTTCACCATCGTAATGGCGGATTTAATTTCCATATATTTTTATGAACAAACCGAGCAAAATGGCAAAGTTTGAATACGATCGGATAAGAACCCAAATTTCGTCAGACGAAATAAGACGAAAAAATCAAAAGTGAAGTGAGAAGAGGCTAGTAAACATATTGCAACGTCTAGACAAGTAGACAAATCCGAACGTGTCAAGACAATAGCAGTGCAGTACATTTTTTATTATTTGCTCACACTTATTTTTGTTAATAAATTATGATTCCTAGCAAGGTCAAGTTTTCTCTATATTGTTGAAATATTAAGCAAGTTTGAAAACGATCGGATAAGAACCCAAATTTTGTCAGACGAAAAAATTGAAAGCAAGCTAATAAAAGGCTAGTAATAATAAATCATATTAACAATTAGATACAAAATAACTTCTTATTGAATACTTATCTCGCAGATAAAACTCCGTGAAGAGATATACTTTTAGCCGTAAAATGTCAGATCTGACATATTTGGCCAAAAATCAATATATATCGTGTATTACATTATATGAAGCTAGACGCCACATTTGAAATTTATATATACATATGAGAGCTAAAACTATAAATATTTAAATATTAGAGATAACGAGAACCTATAGAGCAAATTTTATAAAATATAGAGTGAATTATAGGCGTTTAAACAATTAAAATCTGATATGGCCATATCACGGCGAAAAGGTTGGAAGACACGGGACGAACGCTTGTTAAACGTCAGGAAGGTCTACGGGCCCCGTTTTTAAAACGCGTTGTATACGATATTTTATCTCCAACGTAATGGCAGACGATACGTTAACGTATATTGATGACCAAAATGAGCAATATGGCAAAGTATGAAAACGATCGGATAAGAGATAAGAGATATAAAAAATGACCACTGACACTAAAATTATGTGAAATGCAAAGGAGGTATGTAAAAAGGGTGTTCAACGCGAAAAAATTGTATTATAAAATATTATTTCCTGTTAAGGTTTTCCAATTTGTTGCCAAATTCATTATTGTGACGGTTCCAATTAAATCTGCATCCCCTCTCTCTCTCGCTCACAAAGTCTTTTCGCCTGAATTCGTTGATTGTTGTAAGCAGTACATACGCTTGCGGTTCATTATTAATATTTGTACATTGTATAATTAATTAATTTTATATTACACCATGATGCCATTACGAGTTTTACACCTGGGCGACAACTATGGTATTAAACTTATACTATGTATCATAATCATAATCATCTACAGCCATTTACCATCCACTGCTGGATGAAGGCCTCTCCAACACGCTTCCACTCGTCTCTGTTTTGCGCAACTCTCATCCATTTCACCCCACACATTTTACTAATTTCGTCTACCCATCTTCCCTGCGGTCTTCCTTTTGCCTTTTGCATTATTTTAGGTACCAATCAAGCACTTCCTTCATCCTTTGTACTATGTATATATAGGTATTTAAATTTGCAGATTTTTAATTTTGAAATCATATTAAAAAAAAATTACATATTTATGTACATACATACTTAGTTGGTATGTTACATATGTACATAAATCAGATAAATCGGTAAACTCTAATAGGGAACAATCGACTTGGAGTCACAAAATCTGCCCAGCAGTACTACAGAAATACTCGGAAAATATATTTTTCAATCGAGGTCAACCCAGGGCTTCAACCCGGGAACCTTTCGGTGGTAAGCATTAACGTAACCATGGCTATAATGTGTTTGGACATGTACAAAGTTGATTTATAATGACCTGTCATGGCCCTATGGCATATTTGATAAAATAGCACCAGAGTTGTGAATATCTGAGAAAATAAGTCTCAAAATGATTTAGAAGTTATAAATATACTCCAATCATATCGCAAGATTATATCTCTAAGGGTCTAACTGGGCAATTACTTTATATTTTATAGGAAATCCTTGTAAATAATTCCATATAACTCCATTCATGTTTATTCCAAAGATACGCATTTCATTTACATACTATATACAATAACGCTTTCGAAATATTATTCACAATTTGTAAGTATGCTTTCAAGAATTGTACTGCCTTTCAAGAACTCAAAATGTATACAATATTATTAAACAATGGACTGGACGCTTGAGCTTTATTACGGTCACTCGAAAGCTTTTTTTGTAAACGCTTTTGTTGGCATATTTTCCATTATCGTTCGACATTTTTGACACATTTGAATACAAAATATTTGCAATTATTTCTATTGCAATTCGGAACCTATAACAAAAGGGGTAGAGCACTTTTTATAATGGGTACCATTTATCGGCCCGGTAAAATAGCCCTATTTCCAGACAAATTAGGTATTTATCACGACATAATATGCAAATGACCATCTCTAAAACATTTCGCCCTGCAAATAAAAAGAGTGCCCCTATTTTACTGTAACGTCAAATACGTTGACAGTAACAGTAAAATTTAAATGAACAAAACTAATCCTAACTTAACCTAACCTAACCTAACCTTAAATAAATAAGTGTTGGCTGCTAAGATATTACGATATGTTTGCTTCCGCATTCAGTTCCACACATGAGGCTTAAAAAAGCAGAAACGAAACAGATAGTGGACAGTGAAGAGAGTGGGAATGGACAGGAGTGGGGCAAAGCGCTATCATTCAACTGTCAAAAATTATAATAAAAATTATAAATTATGATAGGGGCGAGTGAAAATGTAATTGGATATGATTTCATTGAACTATACCCAGTTATGATTTCACCGAAGCGTCGAATTTTATTTTATTACTATTTTTAATACCCATTTGATGTTTGATTTGCTAGGCGGACCCCGATTGGGTCGTGCGAGCTATTTGAGAGATGTTAATTTGACATTAAATGTCGTTTTGACTTACGTCATGTAAATTATTTTACAGCCGTGCTAAAAATATTATCCCTTTCATAATTCACTAGCTGAACCCGACATGCGTTGCAATGCCAGAATAAGGCATGCAATTCCCGTTCCCGTTTCAAGTGATGGTTGGAGCTCTACTAACGTCTCTTTAACGCCGTGTTGTCATAAACCAACTGTTAGGTGGTTACCAACGAACACATGTCCTTGACTATACAATGGCGCTTCAAACTTTCGCGTCGTTAAAATCGTTATTACGAATATTATAATTAAGAGATTTTTTCCCGTTTTTTTTCACAGTGAGCTTCCCGGACATGCATACAATAAATCCTGACAGTTTTATCTTCGGTTGAGTGGTTTAGGAGCCTTTGCGAGTCAGACAGAAAACAAACAGACATTCAATTTTATATATTATGTATATATGTATAAATACTTTTTTATACAAAACTTATGTAAAGCCTTGTTTTTAAACAACTTATTTGACTCCATTTTTTTTACTTAATACTAAAAATACTTTAATACTAAAACTAATTTCTGGGTCAACGTAGCATGTAAATATGCTGGGAAAAATTGAAACTGATCAAACCGTTATATTATAGAACCAATCAGAACCAGAATCATACCAACGAACACATTTCTTTGACTACACAATGGCGCTTCAAACATTCGCGTCGTTAAAATCGTAAATACGAATATGATAATTAAGAGGCTTTTTTTTCCACAGCAAGCTTTCTGGACATGCATACAACAAAAACTGAAAGTTCCATCGTAATCGGTTGAGTTGTATAGGAGCCTATACGAGATAGACAGACAGACAGACAGATAGACAAACAGAAAAGCAGACATTCAATTTTATATACATACATATATAGATTTCATTTAAAAGCCCATTTTGGCTTCAATCCCTATTGCATGTCTAGTCATAACCACTTTTCGGAAACTTTTTAACGATCTACGTACATGTATATATTTTATGCATAGTCCCATTCAAGGCTTAATATCGCATTATATTATAAAATATACGTATATTTAGACTATTCAACTGGGAGGTAGAGGGGGGGGGGTTGGGGGATGACTGCGTTTATTAATGATTAATGTTTATTCTCGACGAGTTAAACTTGGAAAGTTTTCCCGCAGGAGAGTTAGAGGGGTGTAAAGCTCGTGTACACGGTTTTAATATGAAAAAGTGACTCCATTTATCTCAATATGTATAATAATGGGAAGACGTTTAGCCCCGTCTCAAAGATGACTGGCGAGGCGGGAGGGTCTGGACCCTTTTCCTCGTCAGACCCTTCGCTGATAATGCGATAAAGTCGAACGCGAGGAATTCTTGACCGAAAATCCTCTAATACACCCATTAAGGATTATTTTATTATGTTAACGGCTCATAAAAGGGATTTTATATGATATTCGAGGAAAATTTATTTTATTGTAGGGTCGAAGAACGAAAATTTTCACCGCCAAAACTTTATTCTTTATCGTCGTTCGTTTTTACATTTTTTTTTATTTTGCTTTCTGTTTTCTCTTCTTAACTTTATTTTTAAATCCGTTAAGCGTAGCTTTTGGGCACAAAAGAAGCTTTTTTTTCGGATATTTATTTAAGCGAGCGACATTACGATGAAATTTTAAATACTTGCTGAAAACGTGTCCAATGAAACAACATCGCTATATACTATATAGATACAAACCGTTTAAATATGAATTATTATTTTTTAAATACTAAAAAAAGCGTCCCGAACAATTTTAACTTAGCATAAATCGACTATTGTAAAAACGGTCTTCAATTAGTATTGTACATAGAATACTCTAATTTACATACCCATAAAAAAATCCATTTAAATGAAACGTTCAATCTATGCATATTATAATAAAACAAACACAAAGCATCCAATGAAAGAAAACCATTTAAAAATTTGCATAGTATAATAAAAACAATACTTAAGATACTTCGTTTATAAAATAGTCATTAGAATTGTTCTCACTCTGCCGAAATATTTGATTACAGTTTATTCATAAAGGAATCATATCATCATATATATAAAGACGGTAATCTGTGTGTGTGTGTGTGTGTGTGGGTGTGTGTGTGTGTGTGTGTGTGTGTGTCCTAACTCTCGCCGAACATAATGAACGAATCGATAAAAATCGATTAATTCATTTTTCGACGAGACGACTTTGTCGCGACTCAAACCGATCACCCCAAATAGCCTGAATATGGGTCTAAATTGAGCTAATGGTCTCGGACATCACGCCAAATTCAATTTTCCATTTCGCCTTTTTTTTTAAACATTAATTGAAATATTCCTTCTCGCCATATAAAATACGTAATTTTAATAATTTCATTTAGCGAGGTTTTGAACCATTTTTTATGTATTTATTTTCAGTTAAATTATAATTATAATTTAAATTATTTATATTTTGACGATATTCGAGAAAAAAATTGATTTCATTCACCGCGGGCGCCGGGAATCGAACCTTGGACCCTCCGATCCAAACGCAATGGCCCTCACGAGCTCGCGTCGCATGTCATATCCTCGCCCAGAATGCGTGTTGTAAATACACATCATATGTATATGCACGTAATTTGTTATGTGTAATAATAATATTCAACGTTACGAGGTCAATGACCGTTTGGGTATAATCGGAAAATATTACATTTTGTTAACGTTAACTTTAAGAATTGAAAATTATTACAAATAAAGAATTGAAAACTATCTATGAGAGTCTACGAAAATAACGGTTCCGGTTCCGGATTTTTTTTTTAGTTTTATACGGGTATATAATAATTTTATACCCATGCGATGATATTTCATCGGGCTATTCACTAGTACATATATAATATTGCTATTCTGTGTGTCTGTCTGAGATGACGCTCGCCATACTATAATAGTCGTTTCAATTCGACAGACATATGTACGTCACAGCTAAGCCACTGCCAAAACGTATACGAATATAATAACAAAAGAAAAAACTTCCATATATATACTGTTTGCTACCAATGATTCCTGTAGACAAATTGACGGCGCTTTTTTCATATTAAACAATCAAATATAGATTAAATATATTTAAAAGATACATATTTGAAAAAAAATCGACCGCGTGCGGATCGAACACAGGACCGACACATTACTTTTATATAAATAACTTAATATGCCAACATCCATGCGATTAGTTAATTAATTAATTTATGGAATACGTATTGTAGCATATGCTAAAAGGAGCCTCCAATAGAATTAGTTTTCGAGGATTATCTCCAGACTAAGTGCAAGTAGGCTAAATAATGACCACCGAATTGGCTTAGTAACGGCACCCGGTCCCTTCTCAGAACTGACAACGATAGCGTGGGACTGAGTGCCGTGGGAATACATATCCGGGTACGTGCCTAAAAAATAGGGAAGTAACTAGACGTCGAAGTAGCAGGGAGTGACCTGTATTTTATAAACGGGTACTTAGGCAAAATCAAGGCATTCTGGACGGAGCACGGGCAGTGCGTGGATCTCCTGAATCACCCAATAAATGCTGTGAAACGACTTTGGCCTTTAGATTGGATCCTCTACCCACCCCTATGCAACAGTATATATATATATATATATATATATATATATATATATATACATATATATATATATATATATATATATATATATATATATATATATATATATATATATATATATATATATATATATATATATATATATATATATATATATATATATATATATATATATATATTAATACATGTAAAAACGAACGCGATGCAAAAATGTTTTTCCAACTCAGTTTACGAGTCGACTGAGGTTTACCGAAAGTCTAACCTGGAACTGTCAAATGTCAAGTGACGAAATGTTTGGCCATATCGATAACATTCATTATTAACACGTTGAGTGAACAAAAATATATATGAGAGATAATGAGAACCTTATTTAAGCAAATTTTATAAAATATAGAGTGAAAAACATAGATCTAGAATATACTAGATCCGCCCTCACGTGTTATACTTGTCTCCCTTTTGGCGCATGCACAGTTTCTCTTAGTAGGTAGGTAGGTACCGCTGCGTCGTAGGGAAAAAAACACAACTTCCCCGGTAGTTAAACCCCCCGCACCCCTCAGTTAGTGAAGACAAGATCTCCGACCAAAATAACACGTCTGGGCCCATCTAGTGTATTATACATCAATAACAGTAAATTATTTTTATCCCCCCCCCCCTTTCTTTCTTAAAATAAAGATAAAACACTTACTAAAGCATATTTTTATATGCCAAGCGAAAGTAGTTGAACAATTCATAACGACTATAAAACGATTTAAAACCTTAGTGGTACTCTTTAAGCACTGACATGCTATTATAGAAATATATAGAGGGATTTTCCGATCGTAATAGATTCAATTTCAATTTTCCGCGACAGCTCGATACTTCGGTATAGTATCGTTATTTATTCACCATTCGCGGGAAAATTCAATTAGAAGGAATCCGAAAAAGTTCACATTATAAATTCCACACTCGCAGCAACGAGAATTACAAAACCGACGAGAGCATCCACTCGGAAGGTTACGTGAGCTCTAATTAATTGCATTCTGCAGTTTTCCCAGCACTTTCCTCTATCCATATCAGTTAACGTCAAAGTTAAAGCGGTCCAGACTGCACTGAAAAGTCACCGGAAGCCAAACAAATGCGAAACGTTCAAAAATTTCCCAGAATATAGTATTTGTTCGTAAACAGAATTTAGAATTAATTGATAGGAATGTAAACTTTTAGACGCTTGCTTTATCATGCATTGAAATATGATGTTATGTTAGTTTAAAATAACTCTTGTATTTGGCCAAACTTGAAGCACGTTCTAATAACAAATTGTTAGTTTGTATATACAAATTGTTAGATATAATATAGTACATACATGTATAATATCCCGATCCCGATTACTGTTTCAATTCAGGATCCGGATTCCTTTTTCAGTTCCGGATTCCCGATTTCTGTTTTAGTTCCAATTCCGATTAAATTATTACTATTCGTATCGTAACTTTATTTTAAACTAGTGTTTTTACCCGGCTTTGCTCGGTTTTTTGTAATAAAAACCGCTTAAACATGGCCAATCTAATAGTAAGCATTTTTTTATATTTATTTGATTAGTTTTATTTTATTTTAATTTATTTGAATATTCATTTGTTCGATGACGTCACGGATTTACTAGTACTTTACTTTCGAAATTATATATTACTAGTTGTTTTACCCGGCTTCGCTCAGTATTTGTAATATAAACAGCTCAAACATGCCGAATCTACATAATAGTAAATATTCATTTGTTTTTTTATAAAATTTATTTGAATCGAAAAAAAAAATCGACTCGTCATAGAAATTTTGACTTGTTTACGATTACCAACAAAAGTTACTTATAAACATATATACATATTTACATACAAAGTCTCATTCGAAATTATATATTATGTAGATCATGTATCAATTTTTTTTCCGAAACCACCCGTTGAAATTTCAGCGGGCATAACACTAGTACTCAAATAGTGGTGACATAGTAGGTAGGAAGGTTTATAGCCAATTTAATCGAGGAACCGTTTCAACAATGAAATCAGAAAAATTGGCAAACTGTGATAGGAAAAGATTGACCTGGAGTCACAAATATTTAATTCTGACCAGCAGCATTACAGATATACTAAGAATAAATTCTTGAATAAATTATTTTCAATCGAGGTCAACTCAAGGGATCGAACCGACGCCTCTCGGTGCTAGGCAAAAGCCCAAACATGCTGCTGGCTTATATCGAAACGAGCTTTGACACCTCATGGCTATGTTGGTGCAGTTATGTCGTTGCGGTATGTCGGTGCGGTTATGTCGGTGTGGTATGTCGGTACGGTTATGTCGGTGCGCTTAAGTCAGGGTACCATCAAATGTATGCATATATTTGATTTTGATTTTTAAATGCTTTTTATTATTGCAAAATTATGTTCACAATACATCTTATATCTATTTTAATAGCTACTGATCTACTGATCATTTTCTATTTTACAATTTAATTTAATTTGGTTAGTTTTCATAGTATTATATTATTCTAATGTTAATGTTCGGCATAATAGGAAAAAGAGCTCAAAAACCTATTTACAATTCTTATAAATACCCATAATACATCTAATACATAATATTAATTAAAGACTCTAAAGTCGATGACCTAAAGCAGATTGTGTTTAGGTAATCTGTGTGTTATACCTGAAGGGTATAGACATTTTGTTGTAATCACCGAGACTCTTCACAAGTATGTTAGTATGGTTATTAGTGATTCTGTCATAGAATCTACTGGTTAGTTTGTTAGTAATGTCTGTAACAAACGGAATATTATACATGGCATGCAGTTTTTTCAAGTTAGTATATATGGGTGTTATAAATTATTTTTAGGGATTTATTTTGTATTACTTGGAGCTTGGAAAGGTTAGCATTCGAGGCGTTATTCCATATGCATATATGTAAACATACTTATGTACAAGTTGCGAGATTTTCTTTCAGCAATGATATTGCAGATACATATACATATATAATCAAATAAATTAAATTTACGACACAAGCTACGGAAATCGCCTGCAAGAAAGCGAGCAGACATCATTTATTCAATTAAGTGCAAGTCACCGTCACACTTTATAACTTTACGACCGGTTATAACAGCAGGATCATAAAATCGAAACGCGGTCGTATAAAGTAGGTATTATACATAGATATCGCCATACTTGTTTTTCCTTATTACATACACTAACCGCCATTGAGGACATTGTGGTAATGTCCTGCGGGACCTAATAAATATGTCCGGACCGGGTCATTCGCGACGGTTGTAAATTTGAGCGGTCATAATTAAGTTTGCACGCGAATTTTCCGGACATACGTTAAAATTATACATAAGAGAAACGCGAAAAATAACAAACGATGGCGTGTCGTCGGCACGACAAAACCTCCCTTTGGGGATATTAAAAAGTTTTTCCCCTACCCGTTTTTTTATATACGTATCGCTCGTATACACTGTATCTAGTCATGGTATTTTGTGAGTGTCGCCAGAGTGCTCTAAAAAATCGAGTGATTATCATTAATGAATTAAATTCTTGCCGCGTTTTCAATATTGAATATGGAATAATGAATATATGGGGGAGGTCATCAAAAGCATCTCTCGCATAAGTATGTGAATTAAAATATTTTTGTAATTACTTCATTCAATAGTTTTGATTAAAATATACCATCTTAAAGTTAATAAAATGAATCAAAGGTTTTGATTAAAATATACCATCTTAAAGTTAATAAAATGAATCAAAGATCTACCGAAGAAATATATGTATAGCCAGCAACGTGGGTCGGCGGTTGCGTTGATACTAAGCACCGAGAGTGCGCTGGGTTCGGTCCCGTGCGCTGAACTCGATTGAAAAGAGTTTATTATGAGTATTATCTTAAATGCCGATCTTTTCCTATCAGAATTTGCCAATTTATATGATTTAATTGTTAAAGCGGTTCCTCCATCAAATTGGAAAAAATAATCCTATCCACTATCTCACCACTATTTGAATAAGATTTCAAAAATTTATTATTAAAAATTCTTACATATATATAATATCGCTATTCCGTCTGTATGTCTGTCTGTCTGTAATAAAAACAATACATAAGATACTTCGCATATAAAGTACTCATTAGAATAGTTCTCACTTTGCCCAAAGCTTTGATTAAAGTTTATTGTTAAAGGAATCATATACATATGTATAATATCGCTATTCTGTGTGTCTGTCTGTTTGAGATAACGCTCACAGTACTATAATATGCGTTTCGATTCGACATATATACATATATACGTCACAGCTAAACCACTGCCAAAACGTATGTACGAATACAATAACAAAAGAAAAAACTTCTATATATACTAATCGCTACTAATGTTTCCGCTTGGCAGAGAATTTACCGCCATCTATTGGAAATTTATTTAATTAATTAATTTTTCAATCGGTGATTTATATTGTTTACATGTAGGTAGGTATGTAGGTAGTTTTTACCTTTTTTTAATTTTAAACAATTAAATGTAAATATTAAATTAAATATATTTAAACGGTATTTCAAAAATATTCGATGTAGGGATCGAACACTTGACCGACGATTTTAATTTTTTTTTTATTTTATAACTTAATATGCCAACAACACTCATGCGATAATATGTCATCGGGTACAACATTAGTATTATATAGTACATATATGCTGTCTGGTCACAGTGACTTGTAATGTCACTATGGCAAAATATGTAAAATAAATAAATAAATGTATCCCAGCTTTTATTTTCATACAACATAAACAAAAAAATGTCACAATAACAGTAAACAAAGCTTGTTTTGACACGCGGCAAATGAACATCTCTAAGCTTTAGAATGGGAGCTTTCCCAGGTTTTCCTGGAAACGAAAGCATCAGACGCACTATAAAAACGAAAACAAACAACACAAAGCACCGATAGATAAACAAGAAGAGATGAAGTTGACAATTCCACAATAATTGAATGTGCTCTCGCCAGTACGACGGTATAGGATTTAGAAGATTGCTTGCAAATACCGTACAGACAAATGCAATATCGAGGCGAATAACAAAAAAAAGAAACATTTTCTTGTTACGGAACTGGGCTAGAGAAGTAATCACAATGTAAAACTAAGATAAAGGTGATGTTGGAAGTTCTTCTTAAATAAAATACATAGTTTTTGAGTAACCAACGACAATCTTCATTGGATATATACATATGTACATGAAAGTTTGATCCATAGAAGCTGTAAATATTTTGTATTTGCGGCTGGTTTTTATATATTGGTACTATCTGTAGATGCAAGACATTCCCTACTTTGTATTTTATTATTGTTAATAAATGTATTTTTGTCTGCGTATATGTTACAGTGAAAGCATATTTCAAGTGAAAATATATTTTATATGTATGACGAAGAATATATCTTGCTGAAAAGAGAACCGATTCGCGTCTATATCGTTAAGTTTAAATTAAGATGATAGCTCAGGTCATTTGAAAGATATTCTGCTTCCTGTATTATTGCTACAAATGATACTTTTAATATAAGAAAATGATTCAAATAAACAAATTACATGATCTGTGAGACTCCTTATGTACATAGGTTACTCACTGTTTCTAGAAATAATGTGATCATTGAACTTAACGTGATCATCCGACGCAGTAAAGCGATTGTTTGATGAATTATTTGGGATGTGCGACCGTCTTGTTATATACTTAAGATATTTGTGAATGTTTTGTCAAAAGAAAAATTTCAAACTATCCGTTGGATCACCTTTTGTAGCAATCAATTATATATTAAATAATAGATACAGTATTGCGATGGAAATTGTGTTGGCTACTTGAGCGTGATAACAATGTAAACAGACACACACAAAGGATATTTGAACTGTCGCCATTATTGTTTAGTTGTTGAGATATGATAATTAGTCATGGTAATTAGTGACGTAATATTATTCGGGAACAACGACAACGAATGTGGTGACAGACGTGCACTGCCAAAAGTTTTCGTCGGAAAATGTCGGAATATCCAAAATCCGACATATCTAGCTTCTTGTCGTGGATAAACTTTGTACGACTAATAAATCATTAAAAATTATTATATATAGGTATATATGTGTGATAAAAAATCGATTTTATTATTGCCGAGGCACAAAAAAGGATACGAAAAGTTTGCAACACTAATTGGATGTCAATCATTTGACACGTTGCTGAGACGAAGTTTTCAAATGTACGAGTAAACGATACGTTACATCATTCAGATTTGACATAAATATGTTCGATTTCAATTAATTTTAATGACCAAACATGTTCGTTGTGAATCATATTATAATATTTCAAAAAGGTCTTTCAGAGAAAGTTCAATTTAAAGCAAACTGATACTAATTCAGAGTTCAAATCATTCAATCTAAGAGAGGAAATTCACCTACACAACAGTCGCCAGTACAAATTGTTACTTCAAAATAGAAATTCATAAGAGAAAGGGTTGATACAATTCTTGAAAAAGATTGTTCAAACTTCAGTAAATTATTGAGCCAAACAAATATATCGTGTAGCCCAGCCATTATAATAAATAAATTAGAGACCTCTTCATTAACCCTCCCTCATCAAAGTGGGATATGCAAGTGCCCCAAGTTTTACGTTTTTCATAATAACTATGTGGTTTTCAAAGCTATACACCCTATATTTCTTGTATCCCTAGAATGAACATGTAGAATGAAAAGAGGTACATCGTAAAAAAATACATTCTAAAGTATGATTTAAAGGTGGTAGCGATAAGTCATGTTTTTGACTGTTCGCTTGAATATTCATGTTGATTGATGAATCAATGCGAGAGAAAGAGACAGCTATATTTTCGTAAGCTATTGTTTTCGTTGCTTTTGGCGCGTGGCTCAGTCACGCAGTCGCCTGTTGTCCTTACCTACATATGTGTATTTGCATGTTGATGCTTGTCGTTATTTTTTAATACAAAAATAGTGAAAAACATGCTATAGGACTAAAAAAATTTTATGTTGATGTATAAAATGATTAATAAGATATATATTGAACCCATTTGTATTGAGAAAAGCTGTATTTTGATTAAAAAATACTGGGGTCTTGACCGACACTGGTTCGGGACACTCGTTTTATCCCGACGCTCCATCCTTCAAAGGTTAAATTCTAAATTTTGTATTTATAAAGGCATATAATATCTGTCAAAAAGGCTCTTTGTAATGTAAGACAGATATAAAATAGTTTTGATGGATTTAATTCAAAGTAGTTACTAACTAGCCACAATTCCTCTGAGAACATTCATATTATATTTAAATACTTTGAAAACCGCAAACAAATCACACTGACATAAATACACGACGTATTAATAATAATAAAACATTACCTTGAATGGAACAATAAGTTTAAACATTTTGGTGTAGATGTCGTTTTTAAATTAATCTGTTGTACGTACATATATGTATGTATGTAGGTACATACATCACGGTATTTAATATCATAAATTTAAATTTCATAGCATACAAATTTTACCAAATTCGAGCCTCACGAAAGGGTAAAAAAAAATTATAAATCCATTCAGCAGGCAACAAAACACAAAAAGCTTCTATAAGCCATTATTATTACCATCAACAAAAGTTTTATCGCCCGACGTTATTTGCGATACGTGTGCATAAATAATAAAATAAAAAAGGCCTTAAATCAAACACGAACGAATCCATAAATCAAAGGGAGTTTTCAACGAAACGAACGCTGAAAAATTTTTCACACGAAACGAATCAGCAACAAAACTAAACACTGTCGTTGTTGATTAACAACGAACGATCTATCAATCGCCTTATACGTCAAAAAGTAACATCAATCTTTAAACTTAACAAACATACCACTTTTTCAATACATCAACCGTTTTTTTAAAAAAACATTATAAAAATCGTAGACAAAATGTACCATTCATCGCTTCAATACAAGACAATATTACAGAATAATAAAATTTAAATGCATGTCCAAATATCATGATAATTATTGTGAAATTGAAAAATACATGAGTTGTTCTTTTATAAAGGTTCATTCATGATGGTTATTCATTCAGTTATAGCACAGCTTTGATGCAAAATGGATTGCAAATCACCAAGACAACTAATGAAAGTTATTACAAAGCATCTTTATTGTTCTTTGAAATTATTGGTGCTAATTAATTGAATTGTAATTTTGACCATATTCACTATAAAAAATAATGTATAAGTTCACTCTTAACAAATATATCAAACGAAAACTAAATATTCAACTTTAGTTAAATTTAACCAACCTTAAATCAATTATTCCAACGTTGAATTAATAATTCCAACATTAATTTAATTATCGTGGCTATTTTTATATATTTTTTTCGTGTATCCATTATATACCGAGTTTGTTATTTGTGACAAAAGTATTTTTTTATTTTTTTATAGGTTAAGGTGTTTCAAGTTAATAGGATATCATCATCATCATCATCATCTACAACTGCTCACCATCCACTGCTGGATGAAGGCCTCTCCAACACGTCTTCACTCGAATCTATTTTGCGCTACTCTCATTCATCTCACCTCACACTTTTTCCTAATTTCGTCTATCCATCTTCCCTGCCGTCTTCCTTTTAGCATTTTGCTTTCTCTCGGGTACCATTCTAGCACTTATTTCCACCTTTCGTCCATTGTTCTAGCCATGTAGCCCGCCCATTGCCATTTCAATGTCTTCACTATATCCACTAAGTTCACTACCCTTGTCATACTTTTCACTCACGTGTTCCGCTTCCTGTCTTTCCTCATTATGACGAGCATACAGAGTTCCCTACTTATTTGAATGCATTGGACTTTGTGTAGCATTTTGGCGTTCAATGTCCAAGTTTCACATCCATACGTCATCACTGGCAAAACGCACTGATCGGAGAGCTTTTTATTTAAGCAGAGTGGCATTTTTTATTTAAAAACAACATTCATTCGTCCAAATGCACTCTATCATCATTAAATAGGATATATTTTAAAGTTAAAAGTACTTGAAATAAAGTCCAGTGTATGTACTTTTTTGTGAATACTATCTAAAATAAATTTAAATTAAATAATTTAAGAACTACTCTATTCTACAATATGTATCTACATATATAAATAAGTTCTACTTTACCTTGTGAAATGACCTAATTCTTTTAAATGTAGAATTTTTACACCCTATTTTATAATTCCTTTTGAAAATGAAACTATTAAAGCCTATGCTTCACCTGTATGCAATAATGTCTCAAATTCTAACCTTTCCAAGCTTCAAAATAAATCCCTAAAACAATTCATAACTATTATTGAAAAAACTGCATTCCATAAATAATATTCCGATTGTTACAGACATTACTAACACACTAACCAGTAGATTCTACAGACATAATCACTAATAACCACACTTGTGAAGAGTCTGGGTGATTACAACAAAATGTCTATACCCTTCAGGTGTAAACACAGATTACCTAAAAACAATCTGCTTTAGACAGTCAACTTTAGAGAGTATTTAATTGATATTATGTATTATATGTATAATGAGCATTCATAAGAATTGTAAATAGGGTTTTAGGTTGTTTTTCCTATTATGCTGCACATTAACATTAGAATAATATAATACTTGACAATCTTCATATTGTTATGGTCGCTCCCCACTAGATATTTAGTATAAATGTATAGATAGAGGGCTACCGACGGTGCACTGGGTTCATTAATAGTAGTATCAATTTAACATTCGATAGGTGGTGTGCCAATCACCACACACCAGCTGGCAGTCCCTCTTCTCTTCTTCAATAAAGGAAAGTAAAGCAACAGAAAGGAGTCATTATTAACAACCACAATTACACATTTTTCCATGGTCCTTCGAACCGGATTGCATGATTTTATCTGCAAGAGCCAATATAAGTCAATGATCACTCCTTTATGTCTGAATTATTGTCACATTTATTCCATTGTGTATACATACTTCTGCTTCTGTGCGTTAGGGCTGCCGAAAATTTTACCGATGATACAGTTTTAAATACAAGCAAAGCAACAGAAAGGAGTCATTATTAACAACCACAATTACACATTTTTCCAAATACTATGATTACTAACGAAATTAAATTAAATTGTAAAATAGAAAATGATCAGTAGATCAGTAGCTATTAAAATAGATATAAGATGTATTGTGAACAAAATTTAGTAATAATAAAAAGCATTTAAAAATCAAAATCACCATTAAAGTTGCCGTTTGCTTAAGTACGTTTATGTGTGTTACATCATTCATTAGTTTCATTTGATCCGACAGTTTATGAGACTTCATCCAAAATATCATACATTTTTCGCATATATTCGACGCAATATTCCAGAGTAACTTTATTATTATTGAGTAAGTGTTATTATTACACACCGTCAATCTTGCACTAAGTAATCTTACTATTTGAGAGATAATGTCGGATTATATAAATATCTTATTATGCATTGACTTCCGGCAGGATATAGTTTGAAAAGTCACAGATCTACGTCTACGAATCAACCTCATTTGAAATAAACGAACATGTACAGTAAGTGCGATGTCGTACGTATGATACCTATATATTGCAACCGGAATCAGAAAATCGCAATTTCACTTCTTTTTTCGCCGGCGTCGGTTTTTCCTTCAATTTCCCCCGCGAGATGAGTCCTCGGGGAGAACATCGCTCCGAGAAAAATATTATGGAACGAAGATACGTACATCAAAACTCACTTTCGCCATTTTTATTTTAAGTAAGAGGGAAGCGAAACGTCGTGTCGCCCCACATAGGTACATTTATTTGTTTGCGCGAACGCGGTCTATGTAATCATATAGTGTATGTACTTTCGCACGTAGAAATGTGGAAAAAATAAATAATAAATTTGCATATCATTCCTGACGATCGGCGGTCTATGAAAATAGGCGTGTGGAATAGCAGCATATGTAATATATCTGAAATTTCAGACTCATACCTACTCGTATGCTTTTATATTACCATCGACAATTGATAGTGATGGAAAGTCTCACCTTTTACACGCTTTTGAATAAAAAAATAAAATGATATTATATATAAATATATATAAAGACGCTAATCTGTGTGTGTCCTAACGATAGCCGAACATAATGATGAATCGATAAAAATCCTAAACTTTGTATAAAAACGAACACAAATATCCTCTTATAGGTATACCTGAGTTCAGAGACAGCCGTGAAACCATCATAGAATATTTAAATGGCCTTTTTTACATACCTCTTATACAGTTCACATGGTTTTCGTTTAAGAAGTAATTTTTTATATCTCTTATCTCTTATCCGATCGTTTTCATACTTTGCCATTTTGGTCATTTTGGTCATCAATATACGTTAATGTATCGTCTGCCATTACGTTGCAGATGAAATATCGTATACAATGCGTAGCAAATATCCACAATTTTGGGTACGGTGACGTCTAGCAAGCTATTATAATCTATCTTCAACCTGTTCGCCTTGATATGGCCATATCAGATTTTAATTGTTTTAACGCCTATAATTCACTCTATATTTTATTTTAACATTAATTGACATTTTTCGTTCTCACCATATAAAAAAAAAGTTTTTTTAAAACTTACCTCTTCTATAATTTGTATATAAAATTATTATTTTGAGTAAAAATACCAATAATTACATATTACTACCGCCATCTATGTTTAAAACTAAAAACTGGATAAACGTCAGGCACTTTTCAGAAGTTCTAATTTCAAACGCGTCTAAAACGATATTTTTTCTGCATCGTAATGGCGGAGGATACATTTACTTATATTGATGACAAAAATGAGCAATATGGCAAAGTACGAAAACGATCGGATAAGAGGCAAAAAGTGAAGCTAAAAGGTATGAATTCGCTTTGTATAAAAATGTTTGTATTATTGTGTTGTATCTGTATTAGTTCACTTATCGCTTTGGAGTGATCTCTAAAGGCGAGTGCATATGTTTGATTGAAATAAATTTAAAAAATTCAAACTATACCTCTAAGCACACTCGTGTTTATTACAAAGTTATTAAATTCAAATATAAGTATTCTATTTGATATGAAACCGCATCTTAACTAGTTTAATTATAATCTGTAATAAATATTACACCCATTTTAATATAGCATTCGCAGATAAAAAGGCAAGATAATTAGCTTGCTTGATAATGTACATAAACATATGTCTATTCAAACAAAATGCGGATATTACATGCTGATTACATACTGGAATATATAGATTAAATAGCATAGATTAACGTTTTAAATACACACCGCAATGATAATTTCAAATATATAATTTAATATGAATAATCACACTTTGAAACTAATCTAACTGCAACCTGTAATTAGCTTGTAATATCCATATTTATGTATGTAATAACAAATGTTATATATTACAAGCTGATCACATATTGTAATTGCATAGTAAAATAGTACTAGTACATTTTGTAATGATATTTTACATATACATATATACAGTTTAATATGAAATATTATCGCTTCACAATTATATACATATGTAGTCTAATTATAAACTTGTGATTACCCTGTCACGTACAAGTTTATGAAAACTAATTATTTGTATAATATAAGAACCTGTAATTACATTCTATATATATCACACGAATCTATAATTAACTTATAGACTTTCATTAAAAATATATATTATATTAAATTATGAAAAGGTGCTGATTTATTTTAAATATTGTATACATTATGATACGATACGTAACTTTGATTGAAATTGGTACATCATTTTTCGCCGAGTTTGACATAAAATTATCCGGAAAACTCACAACAACACATACATACATACATAGGTATGTATAGTAACAGTATTTGAAACAATCCAACTCAAACGTCAACCCATCATCCACAACGAAACTCAACACACCCCAAATCACCCCTAATACAAAATTCAACCCCGACCGCACGCATTACACACACCCGGAGAATTTCCCGGAAAAACCCCAACTTCCGGCCAGAAAAACCCTCACCCAGGTCGTAAAATTCGTTCGAGGACCCGATCAAATTTGGCACATCTCCCAGGAAGAAATGGCGCGAACGGACACTTTTGCACTCGGCCGTAATTGAACCGGTCCGCGGAGTTTTTCCGGGCGTCCGGGAAAACTCTGAGCATTGTCGAGTGACATTACGGTAAGTGTTATTTATACTTTAGACCATTTACTAGGACTAGTAGCGTGGTGCGAGCTAATAAAGCTTATGCCGTATAATGTCTAAACCCATTAAGCCACCTTTTAGACTGACGTATTTCATTACGGTTATTACCATTGAATCTGAACGCACTTATCTAGTCCATTATGGTGCAAACTCCCTGCTCAAAATATGCGGAAAATATCGATTTGATTTCATTTACTTAGTAAATTCTTTAAAATCCATGAATCAAGACATACATACATGGAATATGTGCTGATGATTCGATAGCTTATTTTCAGATATATAAATTTTGAAATTAAATTATTCATTACATATGTATATCTTTATAGCATATAGTATATTGATCTTTATGAAAAGCTTTGTCTTGGGACTATGCAAGAATTTAATCCACTTGAATAATATTTACAAAAACGATAAGGACGAATCTTTTCCGATCCGACTTTATATACGCCGACGTGTATTAATACTTATATGATAATATATAAATATGATCAATTTTGGATTGAGAAATTATCATCCAGTTCATAATTAAAAAAAAATATATCAGCCTGTTTTTTTGATAAAAATATGTCCTGCAGTTAATTTTCAATTTTACAAAAGGTTATGATACATTATTAATACGCTGCTCAGTAGTGTCTTTCATAAAATATTGATCAAATTGTATTTAATTTGGAATATGTCCAAATTTATTTTAAATTAAATTTTTATAAAACTTTTGAAAGAAAATATGAAAGCTAAATTTTTCATTTAAAAAGTATATATTGGAACATTATTTTTTATTCATACTAAATAAACTACTCCCATTCGCTTTTACATTTTACATTTGAAAATATTATAAAATGTGTAGATTTTTAATATATCTATATATGTACATATTAACCCTCCCTCATCGAAGTGGGGTATGCAAGTGCCCCAATTTTTACGTTTTTTGTAATAACTATGTATGTGGTTTTCAAAGATATAGACCCTACATTTCTTGTATTCTTAGAATGAACTACAAGAAATTTTTTTTAATAGATTTTGTATGATAAAAAATACATTTATACATTTCTGCGTTCCAAAGTATGATTTAAAGGCGGTAGCGATAAGTCATTATCATGTTTTCGACTGTTTGCTTGCATATGAGAGAAAGAGACAGCTATATTTTCGTAAGCTATTGTTTTAGTCACTTTTGGTGCGAGGCTATTGAGTCATGCAATCGCCTGTTGGCCTTGCCTATGTGCATTTGCATGTTGATGCTTGTTGTTATTTTTTAATACAAAAATAGTCAAAAACATGCTATAGGACTAAAATTTTTTTATGTTGATGTATAAAATGATTAATAAGATATATATTGAAGCCATTTGTATTGAGAAAAGCTGTATTTTGATTAAAATATACTGGGGTCTTACTCGACCTCGGTTAGGGACACTTTCGATCTCGACTCTCCGTCTTTCAAAAGTTATTACGTATGTACAGTGGCGGACTGGCCATACAAGCGAACATGCCCGATGGCATGTGGGCCCCACTATCTGTTAGAAAATATGGGCCCTCAGTAAAATTAAATTACTTTTTAACTATTTCACGTGTGTAAAAATTTATAGGATATTGCACTTTGGGACCTAAAGTTTGGGTATTTCAACAAAACAAATTTCTTACTATATACACAAACAACTAATACATGCTTTAACAGCCCAAGGATCGGTTAACTCTTTTTATTAGGCTCGAAATGTAAGTTTCAACATTTGCGTGGGCCCTTTTGCTGGGCCCATTTCTAACCTCAATATTATGTATATACCAATACCTATGTAACAACTACCTACTGAAATAAAAATGAGAATAAACAAATTTCCGTGAATAATATAAACTGAATTGCTTAAAACAATTTTGATAGGACGATTCATCACCAACCAGCGATTTAAATTTACTTCATACTTTCAAAATAACATTTGATTATACTTCGACGATATAGTAAGATTTAAATACACAATTTTAAACAGTTTCCAAATATATAATCTATTCGTAATCTAGACACATCCATGTATATGGACTATAAGATAGGGGCCCCCTCCCCAAAATCCCGATTTTCGCATGATCACAAAACTTTATCTATTGTTATTACGTACATATGTATGTATGTATATACATAGATAAAGTGAAAAGACAGTCGGTAGAAATTAAGTTAATTGATAGTTTTTTAGTGACTCAGTTTGATGGTCGATTTTTGCTGACCATGTGAAGATTTTTGGAAAAAAATTTTCGCCTGCGGCGCTTTTTCACTTTTTATATAATATTTTTTTATAATTAGTTTATCAAAAATAAGCTTACTTTTTTTCATATTTTATAACTCAATAAGGTATATGCAAAGAATATTTTCCATTTTTATTCCGATATAGAAAAGATTTTTTGAAAAAAAATTCAATTTGACCAATCTTTGCCTGCCCCCCCCCCCCCCCGAAGAAAAAGCTGAAATGACGTCCCTGATTGTTTTCTACCGAAAGTAAAAGACGCTTTTATGCCGCATTCTTTTATGATGCATTCTATTTACCTAGGACAAGAGTTAAAAAGAAATATACAATGTAATTTATGGATCTATTTTGCTTTTGCCATTTTTCTTGTACTTTTATTTGTTTTAATTTTTTTTTTTTTTTTTAATTTGTTTATTACCATTTTTGAAAATTTTATATTTTTTTACCCTTGATTTTTAGCGTGGTGGAAAGAAGAAAATGTTGTTATATGGGGGGGGGGACAAATTTTTTTAACCTGGGTGGGCCCCCTTTGACTCCTGGCATGCACTAATTTCAGTCCCAGTCCGCCACTGCGTATGTATGTAATATGTATATACTCGTACATAATGAAAATGAATTTTTCAGAGTATGCTGTTGGTCAGACCTGGATTTGTGACTCCAGGTTGATCGTTTCCTATCAGAGTTTGCCAATTTTCTCTGATTTCATTGTTGAAACGGTTCCCGGAAAAAAAAATTGGCTGAAAATCCTTCCTACCTACTATGTCACCACTATTTGAAATTTGATGGATGTACAATAAAAATTTATGTACAATTCATAGATGTCTCGTTAATTTGCGAGTTTTTTCAGTGTCTCGCAATTCAACGACTTATAATAAAAAAATGCTGCATTTGTATTTGTAATTGGCCAGGAAGGCGCATTGGGATTTACCTGTAAGGCCTTCCTGGTATATATGTAAAATAAAAAAAAAAAAATAAAAAAAAAAAATAAAATAAAAAAATAAAATAAAATAAATATGTATGTAGGTTAAAAGTCAAATTCTCAAATTAGCCAAAAACGAATTCCGTATATATGTATTTATTTTTAAAATATTAAATTAGATATTAAAAAGCAAATAATAAACATATGTTTTAATTGAGTTTGTTAAAAAAAAAACTGCTTTTATTTTCTGTACTGTGACATTTTATTCGCAAGTAAACACCATCTGTAAACTTTGTTTTAGTTTTAATTGAATGTATACATAGACAGTAAACATATTGTAAGAGAATTTAAGATGATGCTTTAAAGCATAAATAAAGATATTTTTTAATGAACATTATATTTTCGGATGGGTATTTAATTGACTTCTAAATAGCGTCACTGTCAAATTTAAATAGAAATACCACAAAAGCACAACGAAAAAATGGCAACCTAGACACAAAAAGCCAAAACTATAACAGGGCAACAACTAAAACTTGGGAAATCTTAAAGTCAAAGTTAGCAGCACTGCTAGTATACTAAACTATTCGAGATAAAGACCTCATATTTCGTCAAACAAATAAGACATACACTAGTTAATTCTACGTCAAAATTCCCATACAACAATTCCCACTCGTTTGAAAGAGGAAAACTTACAGTTTTCGGTGCAAGTGAGACTCTATCCATTCATCGTGTCATTTCAGCTGAAAATATACACATATCCCGAAACGTGCCACACAAAGAAAAGTTTAAAATTATTTTAAAAAGTTTCAAAGAATACTACACGTGCATATGAAGAACGTTGTTAGTAAGATTGAAGGACCTCAAACTCTTTTCTACAACACAGGGTTGTTGCTGAATTAATTCGCAGTGTGTCGGTTTTTTTCGTATTATATTTAAGCACGTGTGTGTATATACGGAGGGGGTCAGTAATCCAAAGCTTACTCTCCTTCCACGTTTCGAAAGCTTTCAGTTTCGTGATTGATTGCCGGGTTGTTCGTAATATTTCTTTGATCGGGCAAAACCACTCTACGGAGTGGATGAGAAGCAAAAGCCTCTCTTTTTACTCTTTCGCTGAATTTGCGCTGAGAAATAATAAATATTTGTATAAACTTGAAAGTGTTCATCGCGCGATTGAAAAGTACGATTGGCCGTTGTGTGTTTTAGTGGGGTAGTCTATGTAGTCTAAAGGACATGAAAGGCAGCGAATCTTTGATGAGAAAAACCGTGCGAAAGCATGTTTTTAAGTTACTCGGTTTTAGAATGTTTCATTTTTATTCCATCGACTGTTGGAAAAACGTGACAATTCATACACTTTTTATAGCAGCGGCTGGTAACGATTTAAAGACTTAAATAAATATTTTTTGGTGATAAGTTACATATGTAGTATATCAAGAATATAAGTGTGCAAAATATTTAGCTAAATGTTAAAGAAAATATTTAAAATCTTATGATAATAATAAAAGTATAAAAAAACGAACGATAATACACTAATCTCTATACCCTTATGAGTGACCCAAACTTTACGCTTTTTATTTTTCAATGACTTTTCTTTCATACAACATTAAATTAATCAACACATTTTTTTCTGAACGTATGTTTTTATGTCCTGGTTATTTTGAAAACAGAATAAGTAATTTCAATAAATAAAAATTAATACAACATAACCATTATAATGGTATTGATTTAACCGACGAATAAAAGAAGTTATTTTAAGTGACTTTTTCATATTAACTACATGTATATTTTTGACTTCACAAATTATTTTTAGTTAAATAAATTTAAGAAAATAGTTTTTGCTTGTGAATTTAAGCCATTTGTGTATTGCTTAGACATAATGTTACGTATGTATGCCAAAAATTTACTCATACAAGCTATATCAAGCAAAGCTTCTAGTATTTTTATGTAAAATGAATCATTTATTCGTTACTAGCTGAACCCGGAATTTGTTGCAATGTCATAATTAGAGGTAGGATAGTCACAGTGCTATCAATTGTTCCATTGTTGTAAACCCTTTGTAAAAAAGGTTCGGCAAACCTTTAACAATGCATTTACAACCTTTGAACAATACACGGCCCCCTCAGGCTCCGGTGACTAGTCATAATAACGCATGCAATTCCCGTTCCCGTTCCCGTTGCGTTCCCGTTCCCGTTTCAAGTGATGGTTAGAACTCAACTAACGTCTCTTCAAAGCCGTGTCGGCATAAACCAACTGGTAACGTGGTTACCAACGAACACATATCCCTGACTACACCTTGTAAAATCGTAATTACGAATATTATTATTAAGAGGTTTTTTCCCGTTTTTTTTTCACAGTGATCTTCCCGGACATGCATACAACAAATCTTGAAAGTTTCATTGTAATCGGTTTAATGGTTTAGGAGACTATACGAGACACACACACAGCCATTCAATTTTCACACGTAATTACATATTTTAATATTTCAATTAACATTAACTTAATAAGTAATACATTAATGGAATAGAACTAATCAATGGAAATATAATATGCAAAAATATCCTGCTCAAAACTATTTTTTTTTTAATTTAAATTATCATCTTTAATTAATGAAGCATTAATGTATTTATATAAGTAAAAAAAAAATTGACTCCACAATATATATACATACTATTAAACTGAGACTCTTGCGAAATTTTTGACATTAAATAATTTTGCTAAAATTTTGCTAACATTAATTAAAAATTGAAGCATATGTACATATGTTTTAATGAGCGAACGTACGTACATACATATAGTGGTATATGGTTTGTATTAATTGTTGTTTGATATTATTGAATTTTGAGAAATAACGTGTGTATGTGCATCAGAGTTAAACTAACCGAATAATCCTTTGAATTCACGCGAAGCGTGGCAATGAAACCAACAACATACAAACATATGTTACATTGCTAATTGAACCGTTTCGTCCATTAAACTTCCATAGAATACATATAATACGTTTGCTGTTTGTATTTACAGTAATTAAATTAAAATTAAATTTTCGCAAAGTAGTGTGGACAGGCACTCAATATGCTAATTAGCTGTGAATAAAAATAACGATGAATTTTTCGTATAGCGTTCGACTGTTTTGATCTTTTTCAGCCACACAATGTATTTCACTTAAAGATTCAAAGCCAAAGACTTGTATTGAGAGATATATATTTTAGGATCGTTTTTTTAGATGTGCATTGGAATTGTATGTACTTTATATAAGAAATTTAAGTTTCATGCTATACCATTACATGTATGCAAGATTCTGAATTTTCATATGTATAATATGTATTTGAAAGTCTCATTTTATTTGTAATATTATATTATAAATAAGAATATGCATATTTTATATATTATATATAGGAAACAATCCAGACAAAGATTCAGAAAACTCTATAGGTACATTCTATAAAGATATAAAGAAAGAAAACGTATTCAATAGAGAAACTGTACTTAAAAATGTATATGTATGTAGAATGAAAGATATTTTACCATTGGAAAGTTTTATACAAATGATTTATTCCTCTCTAATGCATATCTGTGAATAGCACTTCAATAAAACAATAAAATTAATACTCGAGAATTCAAGAAATAAATAGCACTCACACAAATGATGAAATATTGAATTGTAAAAAGGATTGACACTGAAATTTTAGCACTAATGATAACTAGTGTCAATGTGAAATAAAACAATAAAATATTATATACCAACATTAAACGACTCTAAACCCAAAATTAAATTATGTTAGTGTTATGTATATATTACTAACAAATAAAACAGGAGATTCACTAACAACCATACTAATAAACTTTTAAAGAATGATTGCAAGATATGTTCGGAATTACAAAAAGGTTATACTTTTCACTTTAGATCCTCGACTTTAAAAAGTCTATTTTTCCTTCTACACTAACATTAAAATGAAATGATTTTATATATAAGTATGAGCAATTAAAATAATGTGTAATATATGCAGATAATATTATAACCACTGGATTAGTAGCTATTAAAATATACTAAAGATGTGTTGTGAACATAATAATACGTATAATATATCAAAAAATAATAAAAAAAATTTAAAATCAACATTAAAAAAATATTATAAATAAACACGAAACGAAAATATACAGTGATTCAAGTAGAAAAGATTCACAATGAAAATATAAACTACCATTTTTATGTATTATATGTATATATGTAAGCACACAGATTACCTAAACACAATCTGCTTTAGATCATCGACTTTAGAGAGTATATAATTAATATTATGTATTAGATGTATTATGAGCATTTATAAGCATTGTATGTTACTCTTATTCCCATTATGCTGTACATTAACATTAGTATAATATAATACTATGATTACTAACAAATTTAAATTAAAATTGTAAAATAGAAAATGATCAGTATATCAGTAGCTATTAAAATAGATATAAGATGTATTGTGAACATAATATAGTAATAATAAAAAGGACTTAAAAATAAAAATCAAAACTATTAAAGTTGTGGTTTGCTAAGGTATATTAATGTATGTTACATCATTCAATAGTTTCATTTGATACGACAGTTTATGAGACTTCATACATTTTTCGCATATATTCGACGCAATATTCCAGACCAACTAATAAGTGTTATTTCACTGAGTAATCTAAGAGATAATCTCGGATTATCTTAACGACTTAATATGAATTTAGTAATATAATAAAAAGCATTTAAAAATCAAAAATCACATATAGACATATGTATGTACGCGTCGTAAAAGCTCCAATTTGATATGTTTTACTACGTATCAAATTTCATTCCGATTCAGGAACATAAAATCAATTTTTAAATTATTCACAACGAACCAAATCACAATGTTTTACTGTGATAAATCCATCAAAATTTTTGCGAATTACGAAAAAAAAGTTAGTTTGATAAACGATGGGGTTTCAATATAAATGCACAAAAAAAAAATATATATATATATATAAAAAGTGCAAAACAAATTCGCAAATACCTTCGAACACTCGTCCGAATATCTCCGAATATCTCCGAACAGTCGTCCGAATACGTCCGAACAACTCCGCGTCCCGGAGATGAATGATTCGAATTGCGCGACTCTCTACCGTTCTAGCCAACCCCTCTTTCCCCCTGTCGTGGGATCTCCCCCTGGACACGGGTAGCTGAGGGACGAGGGGGATGTTGGAGAGGAAGGGGAAAACGATGGGATTTTTATTTTTTATTTTTTTTTATTTTTTCATTTTATTAACGGGTTCGACTCGTGACGGTTTGTCGGTAAATTCGCTCGTTGAACGATCGGGCTTTCGAATGAAAAGCTGCGAGTTTTCAAAAGTGCGATGTTCCTGTTGATAAAAGTTTTGTGTTTGTATGTGTGTGTGTGCAGCACATACGTACATATATTTTCAATATTACATACATATTATATTATATACTAGCACCCTAATTATTTATTAATTTATTTTATTTTATTCTAAACAGACCATTGTGGCATAACAGGAATTCCTAGAGCGCCACAATGGTCAAAAAATATAACACAAAAAAAAACAAAATAACAATTAATACATAACGAAAATAATATACTCATCAATTACACATAAAAAATACAGTTGAACATAAACATAAATACATCCATACATAAACATAAAAAATAGCATTTAATAATAACAGATAAAGTAAAAATATCAAATAAAAAATATAGCATAAGGAATTATACACCCATATATGTATACTAAATTGAAAAAACTGCATGCCATAAATAATATTCCGTTGGTTACAGACATTACTAACAAACTAACCAGTAGATTCTATGACAGAATTGCTAATAACCATACTAATACACTTGTGAAGAATCTCCGTGATTACAACACAATGTCTATACCCTTCAGGTATAACACAAAGATTAACTAAACACAATCTGCATAAGATCGTCGACTTTAAAGAGTCTTTAGTTAATATTATGTATTAGATGTATAATGAGCATTTATAAGAATTATAAATAGGCTTTTGAGCTCTTTTTCCTATTATGCTGTACATTAACATTAGAATAATATAATACTATGATTACTAAAAAAATAAATTAAAATTGTAAAATAGAAAATGATCAGTAGATCATTAGCTATTAAAATAGATATAAGATGTATTGTGAACGTAATTTAGTAATAATAAAAAGCATTTAAAAATCAAAATCACTATTAAAGTTGCGGTTTGCTAAGGTACGTTTATGTTAAGAATGAATCTCACTACACTATAGACGAGAAGTATAATAGGCGACTTCATCGAAGTCTTTAAAATAATAAATAAGCATTTTAATTGTCCTATGTCTAAACTCATTACATTAAAACAAGCTAGATGTAAATATTTCTTAAACTTTAAGGATTTTTGTAATTCTTCTTTTCCAATATCTTTTCTATATTTTTGTTTTTACTCTTACTTATTGTGTTACCGTTTAAGATATTTTTGTTTTTACATACCTCCTTTACATTTCACATGGTTTTCGTGTAAGTGATAATTTTTTATATCTCTTATCTCTTATCCGATCGTTTTCATACTTTGCCATATTGCTCATTTTGGTCATCAATATACGTTAATGTATCGTCTGCCATTACGTTGGGGATAAAATATCGTATACAACGCGTATTTAATATCGACATTTTCGGGTTCTTTGACGTTTAGTTCGTCTAATTATTATTTTTTTGTCTTTTGGCATTTTCTCTTATTCCGTATATTTAATTTTGTCTTATTATTGATATGAATATTTTTGTTTTTATTTTATTTTTATAGTAAAGCGTTTAAAAATTTAAAATTTGAGGATGTAGAAATAAGTATTCAAGTTTCATACCGATCAATTAAATTTATCAACAACTATGCAAAAAATAAACAATATTTCATACTTTTTAGGCATAATTTTGATACAGTTATTGATGACTGACTGTAAGTCATCAGGTTAACTTCATAACTTCATAATTAACCAGCAATATTGATCAGTGGCTAACGATCAATACTATCAACTCTGGGTTCATGGATTCAATACCTGTCTCAGTTTTGTGAGCCATACCTCGAATATATGTGACTTCAGATCGATTTTAAAGTTTGACAATTTATCTGATTTCATTATTGAAACGGTTCCAAACAAATTGGCAACCTATCCTAATTTGTCGTTATTATCTACATATATATAATTTCAAATTTATATATTTAAATGTATGAATACATATGAAATATATGTATAACCCGTAATTAAGCCATGGTAAATATAATATTTGAAATATGAAGAATAAATAGATTTTAAACATCACATCATTTTTATTATCCGTTATAAGAAAACTGGTGGTGCTACCCGGCTTCGCTTGGTAAATGTAAATTAAATGAAAACCATGAAAAAATCTTAATATGTTTTTTATTAAATTTATTTAATCGAAAAAAAAGAATGTCCTGTCTGTTGATTTTTCAATAAATAAAATAAAAATAAAAAATAAAAATAAATAAAAAATACCATTTACGCCTTTTTCGCTATTATCTATATATAGGTATATGTAATTGAATGTCTGTCTGTCTGTCTCGTATAGGTTCCTAAACCACTCATCCGATTACGATGGAACTTTCAGGATATGTTGTATGCATGTCCGAGAAGATTTCTGTGAAAAAAAAAAACGAGAAAAAACCTGTTAATAATAATATTCGTAATTACGATTTTACCGACGCGAAAGTTTGAAGCGCCATTGTGTAGTCAAGGAAATGTGTTCGTAAGTAACCACGTTACCAGTTGGTTTATGACGATACGGCTTTGAAGAGACGTTATTTAATCTCCAACCATCACTTGAAACGGGAACGGGAATTGCATGCCGTTTACAGCTAGTATACATGTGTATATAATATGTTTAGACGTAGTTCTACAATAAAATTCTATTATATAACTTTTAACGTGATTATACATATATACCGAATGAATTAAAAATAAATATAAATATTTTTGCTAAGAAAATTGCCTACCGGTTCATTTTTTTTTCACAATATTCCTTTGGGTCGTAGTAGAACCGCAATTGAGATAAACGACGTGCGACCGGCTCGACTGAAGGACTATTAATAAAAATCCGATTTGCGGAGCTTTCCGTTTTTTTTTGTGTCGTCACGAACCACCCCCTTCCCACCCACCCCTTGTCTTCTTCCGGTGGAAGTTCGCCGACGCGCAAACTGCGTCGACAAACTTTTCCGTAAGCGGAACGATTCCTCTTTCAATATCGAATGCCGAAGAAAAACGTTTGCTCTCAATAAAATTTTTACTCAGTGACTCGGAAAAAAACTTTATTTAACTAATCCATCCTTCCCTAAATCCGCCCACCCACCCTTAAACTCCGCGTTTCACCTTTCAATCCCTTACCCCTCATCCACCCCCACCATTCAATCCGACGCAATTACAAAATAGCGATTCTCTACGAAGAATTCGGCGAATCTTAGATTAGTTCGGTACAAGTGTTTCATATATTACACACGACACGAAATAATTTGCCTTGTATTTAAAGAAAAAAATATTCAATATTAATTGAGAAGTAGGTATATTTAAATGAAATTATACGTATATTTTATTTGTTACATAGATACATACCGGGAAGGCGTAACATTGCAGCATTTTTTATTCTATAAATCGCTGTATTTCCAGAAGCTAAAGAACACGAAATAACAATTAATTAATTAATTAATTACAGAATTAATCCGTTGATATATATGTACATATATGGATTTTTACATACCTCCTTTGCATTTCACATGGTTTTCGTTTTAGTGGTAATTTTTATATCTCTTATCTCTTATCCGATCGTTTTCATAATTTGCCATATTGCTCATTTTGGTCATCAATATACGTTAATGTATCGTCTGCTATTACTTTGGATATAAAATATCGTATACAATGCGTATCAAATATTCACAATTTTGGTTACGGTGACGTCTTGCAAGCTACCATATTCTATCTTCAACCTTTTCGCCATGAAATGGCCATATCAGATTTTAATTGCTTAAACGCCTATAATTCACTCTATATTTTATAAAATTTGCTCTATAGGTTCTCGCTATCTCTAATATATAAATATTTATAGTTTTAACTCTCATATGTATATATAAATTTCAAATTTGGCGTGTAACTTCTTGTAAGGTAATACACGATATATATTGATTTTTGGCCAAATATGTCAGATCTGACATTTCACGGCTAAAAGTATATCTCTTCACTGGAATTTATCTGCGAGATAAGTATTCAATAAGAAGTTATGTTGTATCTTATTGTTAATATGACTTACAATAAGCTTACATACATTTAGTTTTTTACAATAAGCTTATTAAGTTTGTACATAATTTTTACAAATTGTACATACAATAAATACAGAAGATTTGTGACAACAGAAAAGATGATTGTTCGCCAATTTTGAGGATCCGTTTTAACAATGATCAGATTAAAAATTAATCAATTAATTCATTCATCCATAGAGACATCTATCGACTTAGACTAAATTTTATTGGATAAATAAATTGTAAATAAATTGTATTTTATTTTACTTCATATAATATGAACACTGGCTTTTACAAAGCGACGAGCACTTAAAACAGATAAAATATTATCAATCAATATAATCAATATATGTATGTACATTAGCATTTTATACAATGCAAATCCACAGTGACATCTATGGGAAATGTTTGCAGCATTTAATTCGAACTTCGCAGCATTTAAAGACGAACCTCAAGGCGCTGAATAGTTTGAGATTAACAAAAAAGGGCTCTTCGTGACGAGACAGAATGTTAAATTACAGAAAACGCAAATATCGGAAGGCAAAGATCGAAAATCGAAAGATTTTAAGTCGAAAGATCAAAAAAAAATGGTGCATGGTAAACGGTACATACTCATATACATACTCACTTAATTTACGCGAGAAGGATACAACAGGAACAAGAGGAATAGGCTTTTCCTCCCGTATTAATGTACGCGCGCATAATACGGCAGTAGACCCTATACATACATATGTAGAATAAAAAAAAATATACCTCACAACATTAGATCGCTAATTATAAAATGCTGTAACACATGTTTGTTAAATGTATTCATAGATGTTTCTTTGATGATACAATTGCTCTATAAATTGTTTATCGATGTATGTAATTGGTCAGAAAGGCGCAAAATTAAAAAAGTCATACAATTGAATTATGTCCAATTAAAATTTTAAAAATTGTCTCAATGATTTTGGTCAACGCCTGTAAGCATTTTTGTATTCAACATAAATCACATTTTTTAGATATATGTACATATAATATACGTACATAAATTAAATTAAGTTTCAACGAATGAACAAAGTTGTTAAATTTCCACAGAAATACTCGTATACGTGTATACAGAATAATTTAATCCAAACTTTTTGACTAGCATAGTCTGTTGAGCATTTGTTGATGACGCGCTACCTGCGAACGTACTTTTTCGACATTTAAGGCAAATTTTAATATTATATTATTACACATATACATTATATATCATACGCACATATACTTGAAGAGTTTCTGTGTATAAATTCAAAAAGTTCGTAATAAGAAAATGTATTCAAATACAAGCATTGCCTACATTTGCATTCGTGATGTTTTGCACGCTCTTTATATGTATGTATATGTGTAAGTATACTTTAAGCGGATGAAACTTCACAACATGTCAAGAAATGTGTATGCTTTTCTTTTCGGAACGAATTTATGGGTGTGTAATTTTGTTTTTATTGGTTTGATTGAAATTGCATTCGTCTTATTAAGACGTTAAGGTATAAAAGTTGGGCTGGAAGTTTGAGCGCGTACTCTGCTTCTAATTGTTAACTCGAGAACGCGAAAGTTAATTGAGTCAACACAGTCAAACATTTTAACTTTCTTGGCGCGCCGAAGCAAAACGAACGAAGAGGTAAATAGAAAAAATAAAATAAAAGAAAAGAAACGCTAAAAAGCGGAGAGCTATGCAAGTTGTTAGCTTAAATTCGTCGTGCGAATTTAATTGAGTGGTCAAAAGCGTCCTCGTTGCGGTAAAGTTTCATTCTTCGAATTTTTCCTTTATGGTCTCGTTCCCTCGTAAATTTTCCAGTTAGAAAACATTTTTATTTCGGTTGCGAGAGATTTAAAAAGATATTCGAGATAATGTGACGACGGGACGGGACGGGAAAAGCGGGCGAAAGGAAGATTTGAAAATTGCCCGGCGTACTTTGCCCATAGCGGGAAATTGCTCTTAAGATCGAGTTAGCTTTTTCGCACCTCATTCGAGCGATTTTAATTAAGTTCCATAATCTTGAAATGTATTTTTTGTGGTTTAAAAACTCCAGATTAGCCTTTGAAGTAGTACAATCATCAACAGAAGGCTTCAACGTCGTCCCTTTCCTACAAGGTGGGCCAAAATGTATCGCTTTATTTTAAATGATAATATCCTTTTTTCAAATCATTATACTTTAAAATGTAATTCCTGAAAACAAAATAAAATATTGACACTTATTATATAAAATACTAGCTGAACCAGGCATGCATTGCAATGCCACAATAACACATGCAATTCCCGTTCCCGATCTCGTTCCCGTTACCGTTCCCGTTGCGTTCCCGTTCCTGTTCCCGTTTAAAGTGATGGTCGTGTCTCTTCAAAGCCGTGTCGTCATAAACCAACTAGTAACATGGTTACCAACGAACACATTTCCTTGAATACACAATGGCGCTTCAAACTTTCAAACTCTTTATGATAATATTCGTAAAATCGTAATTACGAATATTATTATTAAGAGGTTTTTTCCCGTTTTTTTTCACAGTAAGCTTCCCGGACATGCATAGAACAAATCCTGAAAGTTCCATCGTAATCGATTGAGTGGTTTAGAAGCCTATTCGAGACAGACTGACGAACAAACAGACATTCAATTATACATAAATATAAACCTACAGATCCACGACAGGAAGTTAAAATCGTTTTTTGTCGATTTTGTTAAATTTTAGAACAGGAAATGAAACAAAACTTTTTATTATACACGCATAATATATTCATCAATAATATTTACAACAAAAAATTGTAATTAACTTAATATTTAGTTGTCCCTCCCGTATTTGTTATAACAGTCCGAATTGATCTCTATATACATACATAGATAGTAGCGAAAAAGGCTACATGAAAAAGTGTTCTCTTTATAATCGCTGTAAAGCCGAGATTATCTAAATATTTTGCTAAAAATGTATGTGTATTTTGTGCAAATATAACTAGTAACTACATATGTTTTTACAAAAGAAATCCTAAGTTGGGCGTATATTATATGTATGTTTAAACATAGATAATAATTTGGCTGGTTTTCTATAGGGTTGTATTTATGCTTTTTACATCTTATATATAAAACCAAAACGGCGTAAAAGCCCGTACGAGACAGACAGACATTCAATTTTATATATATAGATATGATGCATCTACATACTGTTCCCAATATTTTAAAAATCCTATCTTTTAATAATCTTTCTGTCAGGTGACGACTTACTGATGCTACATTCTTCATTAAGCTTATAGGGTGGGTTAAAGGTTTGGACCGTTTCCCGGCCTATGGAAATTCAGTTGAATTTTGAAGAGGATCTTTATTACTCGATTAATACAGGTGTATTTGTATGTACAGCGAAGTAGGTAGGTGATTTGCTGGAACGAGCCAGGTCGAGTTCCTGAAGCTCACTGGCATCTGGGGACGATGCGCTGGTTTATAAAGATGTTGCTTGAGCAACGCGTAGCTGGGCTGGTGAGATCACGTTCTGGAAGATTCCAACGGGGTCGAGGTCTTCCTTTGTTCCTTAAATGTTTGATGCGTAGTTGCGAAGTTCCTTGGGATTTCCCGTGTACTCGTGATTGCATATCTGGAGCGAGTCGAATCGCCTTTATGGGTAAGCTGGACGAAGTATTTCGGCAAGGCTGACTTTCGTGTACGAGAACAGGACGTGATGATGTCATTTGTACAGATTAAGTTCGATGAGGGAAATGTGTGATATCATCGACCTAGTTTCGTATGGTACAAGTAGTGCTATATCCCTACAAGCTCATAAATGGTTTCATTGATTGTTTCGATTTACTGAGTAAAGTTGATTTCAGTATCCCAGTTAGGTATTCTAGACACGTTTCACTCTTTTCACTTCATCCTCTCAATACTAATTCCCAAAAATATTCTTATCTGCAGCGTGTTTATCGTATGTTTAATGGGGAGCTGAATGAGGTTGATCTGGTCACCTTTTTATTTATCCCATATTAATTGTATTGAGAAAGTTCAACTTAAATTTATTAAATCCTTACGCTACCTTTTTCCTACCTATACCCATTCTACTGTTTCCGACATTTTAAAAATCCTATCTTTTAACAATCTTTCTGACAGGCGACGGCATACTGATGCTATATTCTTCTTTAAGCTCATAAATGGTTTCCTTGATTGTTCTGATTTACTGAATAAGGTTAATTTCAGAATCCCAGTTCGGTACTCTAGACACGTTGCACTCTTTTCACTTGATCCTTTCAATACTAATTCCCAAAAATATTCTTATCTGCAGCGCGTTTATCGTATATTTAACGGAGAGCTGAATGAGGTTGATCTATTTGGTATTTCCCTTCATCAATTCAGGTCTAACATCAAGAGAATCTTGACCGATTGATTCATTTCTTCTCCTATTCTATTTTTCCAATATTTTTATACTTTAGTTTAGTTATGTAATGTGCTATTTAATCATGTTATAGCTTTCATTATTTTCCTTTTCATTTGTTTATTTTGGATTTACCTTTTTCATTTGTTTTATATTTGTAAATTTCAATTTCTTCTTATATTCTATTTTATAACCTTTTTCCAATATTTTAATACTATAGTTTAATTATACAATGTTCTATTTTGTCATGTTATAGCCTTTATTCTTTTCTTTTTCATTTGTTTTCCTGATATTTATCTTTTTCATTTTTTTTATAATCTTTGTAAAAATCTGTTATTGGACTCGGATGTTACATATATTATATATTTACTATTTGTTTTTTATACATATCTACATCCTGTTGTCTGTTGATTTTTCAATAAATAAAATAAAATAAAATAAAAAATCTGTTCGGTATTTCCCTACATCAATTCAGGACTAACATCAAAAAAATCTTTGACCGATTGATCCATTTCTTCTTCTATTCTATTTTATAAACTTTTTCAAATATTTTAACACTTATGCGTTATGCGATGTGCTATTTAGTCATTTTATATTACATTTTCCTTTTTATTTGTTTATCTTTGTAAAAATCTGTAATTGGACTCGGATGTTATATATATTATATATTTACTTTGTTTTTATGCATTTCTACATCTTGTCTGTTGATTTTTTAATAAATAAAATAAAATAAAAAATATATACGTATGTACAAATAGGTATATAAAATTGTTGAAGGCTTTTTTTTCAAGTGCAACTACCGAAAATGTCACGGCTCTCGCTTAACAACCGTGTAAATTTGCTTCGCGAAATTAATAGTCGACACAGGAGGATGAGGTCACAACAACATTTCTCGGTAATTAATGCAAATTGCCACTTCGGATGTCGTCTTGTCGCCGAGACAATCCAACACGACTAACTTTGTTAGCTACGCGGAAATTATATATTAACCGTCACCACCCCGAAGGCTCGCTTTCGAGACAGAGAAATGCTCTTTGAAGAACCATCGCGGCCATTTTTGACCATCTCGCGTTCCTCGGAGATGAGATCTTCTGAATATCAAATAGAAATAGCCGGCGAGCGGTTGCCCCGGAGCCTTTCTGTGATAGCTCTCTATACCCCCATCTATATAAAGTACATACGTATAATTTTTATATACAAAAACCTACCACTAGAATCGGAACGTTACGATATTTAAATTTATCATATCGAAATGGAATCTAATCCGTTTACATTGACCGCACTTGACACTTCCAAAGGGTTCAGTTGACAGCTAAGCTTCTGTGACATCGAATCTATCTCTGATTGCTGTCGACATATACATACATATATATCGACATATATATACATACACAGATATATGAATATAAAATGAAAGTCTGGTTTGTTTGTTCTCTATTCTATTTACGAATATATACATACATGGCCGGAGTGAAATGGGAATTTTGGATTTTTATCGATGGAATGGAATTTATCCGTTGTAGGAAGACACTTGGGTAAAAAGTACATGCTGTCTCTTTCACCGTCTCTCGACCAATATTATTGAGTTTGCACAGCGGATGGATTATAGTAGAAAATTTTCGTCGTATCAAGTTAAATAAAAAAAATCATTGATTTTAAACCATGTCCTGGGCCTCCAACCAGGTTCTAGGACACTTACCCCTGGACACATACCCCCGGTCAAAAACCCCCTGGACAAAAATAAAAATATTTTATAATAAATTAAATCAGCTGATAACTAAAAATAATTGTATGTGATGTATGTATGTAAGCTTATTGTAAAAAACTAAATGTATGTAAGCTTATTGTAAATCATATTAACAATTAGATGCAACATAACTTCTTATTGAATACTTATCTCGCAGATAAAACCGACTGAGGAGATATACAGTGAAATGTCAAATTTGACATATTTGGCCAAAAATCATTATAAATCGTGTATTACATTACATGAAGCTAGACGCCAAATTTGAAATTTTTATATACATATGAGAGTTAAAACTATAAATATTTAAATATTAGAGATAACGAGAACCTATAGAGCAAATTTTATAAAATATAGAGTGAATTATAGGCGTTTAAACAATTAAAATCTGATATCGCCATATCAAGGCGAAAAGGTTGAAGACAGATTATGGTAGCTTGCCGTACCGTCATGGACGTCACCGTACCCGAGATTCTGGATATTTGATACGCATTGTATACGATATTTTATCTCCAACGTAATGGCAGACGATACATTAACGTATATTGATGACCAAAATGAGCAATATGGCAAAGTATGAACACGATCGGATAAGAGATTAGAGATATAAAAAATGACCACTAACACGAAAACCATGTGAACTGTATAAGAGGTAAGTAAAAATTGACAGTATCCATGTTTATTGGCCATATTTAAGCGGTTTATATTACAAATATTGAAGTCGGGTAAAAGCACTAGTACATACATATATAATAAAACCAAAAATGGGACAAATTACTTTTCTTCAAAAAATCAATAAAAAAGTGAATTCTTTTTGAGAAATTTCTTTAAAGAATAATACACCATTAGATTTTCACCAATAGACTTTTAAAATAAAATAAAATGTTTTTTTTTTACAATGCCTTATTCGTAATGTAGACATTGTCTTTCTATCCAAAACTGAACCAAATAATAGTAACAAAAAATATGCATGTTGTCATTTTTAATCGCCTAGGTTTGCTTATCAAACTTGTGTGGTTTTCAAATTTCCGGGAAAAGTTGCATTATTTATTTTTTTGCGGTCACCCAGTGCATAAAATAATATATAAGCGTATGAATATTTTCAAAAAATAATTAAAATATACGAACCATTACATTTAAAAGTGGCGTAAGTCTACATTTATTCATTTCGTGAAATATTTCGCAAAACATTAAATATAATGTTTTGCGTTTAAATATATTTGAAAATAATAGCGGTCTGTATTATGTTTGCTCTGCTTTTCCAAGATTCTGGAAATATCGAATTAAAAGTGATAACAATTTGAAAATTAAGTCAAACAGAAATATTGTTTTTGAAACTGAAAATTGGACTTCCTCCACTTTCAAATATATGTATTGTGACATGTTGTCCTTGAATAACCATTCGTGAATAATATTCAATGCCGACTTATCTTATATATTTCACGTATTTAATGTTATTATATACTTCAAGGCCAACGAGTAGCGGCTAAGTAGGAGAAGTTTAGTATTACATCGTCGAGAAAAGGTATTTTAACAAACAGTGGTCGAATCCTTGACATTTATGCTATATATTATGTATTTAGTACTTTTTAGATGTTGACTGAATTCGTATTTCTGTATTAAAACTTTACAAGACTTAATTAATTATTATTTTATTTTTTGTTACGAATAAAAACTTTTATGAATAAATTTCATGCTAATTTATTGTAGGTAGTTTTTACCATTTTTTTTTTCATATTAAACTTTTCAAATTAAAACTAAATATAAATATTAAATTAAATATATTTAAAAGATATTTGAAAAAAATTCGACCGCACGCAGATCGAACCAGGACCAATATATAATTTAATATTCTAAAACCCATCCGATGATATGTCATCGGGTACAACACTTGTAAATTATATTGTTGAAGAACGAGCAGCGTGCACTAGTGCTTAGCATATTATGCTTTCGAGCGGAGTAGTCACGGTTCGATTCCCACTAGTAGCTGTTGGCCAGACCTGGTTTTGTGACTCCAGGTCGATCGTTTTCTATCAGAGTTTGCAATTTTTTCTGAATTTCATTGAAACGGTTCCTGTAAATTGGCATCTCCCTGCAAATGTCAGATTATTCAACGTGTTGAAGGTTGTCAATTTATTTAAAAAATATGCGGCAACAATCTCTCCATAGATGTCAATGTGGATGATGTTTATATGAATTCGCATTGTATAAAATTGGTTGTATCGTATTGTTGATCGTATTGTATCTGGATTAGTACACTCGTCGCTTTGAATATAAAATAAATAAGAACATGAAATAACAATTAATTAATTAATCCATTGAGACATCTATGGATTTAGATTTTGTACATAATTTTTACAAATTATACACACAATAAATACAGAAGATTTGTGACAACAGGAAAGAAGATTTTTTGCCAATTTTGAGGAACCGTTTCAACAATGATCAGATGAAATTGGCAAACTCTGATAAGAAACGATCGATTTGGAGTCATAAATACCCCCAAATCTAACCAGCAGTATGGTGGATCGAATCCACTGATCACTTGGTGCTAAACATACACGCTACCATAAAGCCATAATGCTGGTTTATCCTTAAAGCCGTTTTCAAATGAGGATATTTTAATTCAGACACACTCAATATAAGCATACGTTGCATATCCGTCAAAATGCGAATTTAAGACGGGCTCGAAAAAGGACCTAAAGGTTCACCTGAAAAAGGGAAAAGGTCTCGGGGTTTTCCCGGCGACGTATTACATACATACATATATATATATATAATACATACTACGAGGCTGAATAATATTTCCCGGTTTCATTATTATGCATTAATGCGAGTGAATATTTAAACGTCCTACGGGAACGCATCCTTTATGCTAATCAAACGCATCCTTCCCAAATGTATGCACGTATGTAATAACATATGTATATGAAAATTTCGCTTAATTCAACTTAACCGGGACTAACCCTTGCTAGTGTGTATCATATATGCGTATTTATGCACATAGGATTCGAAACAAATCATTCTGTATTTTGTGGAAAGACGAGTCTTATTCGGTTGTCCTTACCACGTGTCCCGTCCGATTAGCGTATTTTATTTCTCGATGCGAGTCAAACGCAAGAGTATGATATTGTATTTAGTTCACCGTGAATTTTAAAGCTGACATGGCGAGTCGTCGAGTAAGACATTACGTTTACTCGAATGAGCCGGGCAACGCCCGGTATTATCTCCGGGAGGTTGTAATATTCCTCGCGCGTATACAAATCTATCTGGGACGATTGAAATGCTTCCCGGTCCGATCCTTGCGCAATAATACAACAAGAAAAAAATATAAAGGCAAAAAGATAATAGAAATGATGAAAGTATGTATTATAATATACCTCTGTGCAAACGGAACGTTCTTTGAAAACATTAATAGCCTTCCGGTATGTCGACTTTCTGAATTAATATGCGGAAATAATAATCTCGTGTATATATCCGGAAATGTATATTATTTATTATAATATTCCATATACGAGAAATAAAATTTTATTCAGGTTAAAGGTAAGATACGTATAATATATACATATACATATACATACGTATTACATACATATACGATTAACCAAAAATTATATGAATATTCAAACAGTCTTTGTACTGTTTTTTTTTTAATTCCTGTTAAAAATTAATGAAAAAATATGAAATACTTGTATTTTTTTTTACATACATATGTATATACCAGGAAGGCCTTACAGGTAAACCCCAATGCGCCTTCCTGGCCAATTACAAAACAGCATTTTTATTACACAAGTCAATGAATTACGAGACACTGAAAACTCGCAAATTAAGGAGACATCTATGAATTGTACATAAATTTTATTGTACATTAATTATACTCAAATGGTGGTGACATAATAGGTAGGAAGGTTTTCAGCCAATTTGAATGAAATCAGAAAAATTGGCAAATTCTGATAGGAAACGATCGACCTGGAGTCACAAATATCCAAATGACCAGCAGCACAACACAGATATAATCGAGGTCAGCTCATGGGATCGAACCCGGTGCTTGCCGGTGTTAGGCAGAAGCTTAACGCCCCAGCTATGCTGCTGGCTAATAATTTTGTTATAAAAAATCAATTCGTAATTAAAAGGTTAATATAAGGTTCACTTGGCCAATTGGTCTGAAAATATTCGTACATTCATCTGATCGGTTTGAAACTTTTCCATTTTACGAGGTTTGGCTACCAATAGAGATTTAAAATGCTTCCGCTATTTCGACGATGAAATATAATCGTAATAAACACGTTTAAGAATCAAAAAATTTTGGAGACGATGACAGCTATCCATTTGACACTAAGCCTTATATGTTTGACTTTCCACACCCCACTCGTTTTGTCAGATTTCAATTGCTTATTACGAATTAGTTTTACTGTTGAAGCTTTTTTTAGTTTTATGTTAAAAAAACAGGAGTAACAAAGAGTTGTTTAAAAACAAGGTTTATATTATTGATATGAAAGTACACATTACACTGTTCGACACGAAAAATGGTTCAGAGACAAGATATGGCTTTTATTATAGATTTATGCCCAGTTAATATGAATCTGTTAATATAAAATGTTGATTGGCTCGAGATTCGGAGATACATATATGTGTTTTTTAAATCGCGCGATTTTTCTATATCTTGGTGTTATTCGGTCGATGTCTCAAAATCTGTAAATAACTCGTTCAAAATGAATATTGGAATCTATAGTCGGGTATTTTACCTTTCATTTGTAGTACTTTTCAGCTTTCAAAACTCTCTAAGTAGTCGTTCAGTTCAAATCAAAAGTCAAAAGTACGTTTTTTAGTTGGGATTTTTTTTCACTGTTAATACTATTTTATATTGAGTATTTTTTATTAAAACATGTTTATTGGGATAGTGTTCTGGTTATACAATTTTTTTTTTTCATTTAAAAGGGTTAATTGTGCTGAATTTTAAATCGGTATAATTTCGAGCTAAAAACTCGCTACTATTATTTACTCGTATTTACACGAAACTGAATTGAATTAATATGGATAATATATTAAATTTTCTTTACATGAGAATAAAATAAAATTCTACTTATAAAAATCATATTTTGACTTTTCTTGTGGATTTATAAACAAAAATTCCAGTTATCAAGAATTTTGACCATTTAATAAACAATATTTGTATTGGTATAAGCTGTCTTTCTAGAAATGTTATATTGAAGTATCAAATTACAAAAAGAATCTTATTGAGTATTATTATTCGTTATCTGTTTATTGGGGAAATCTGAAAGTAAATTTTTCAATAAAAGATAATATAATATAAGATTTATTTCTAGGATATGATATTGAGGTATCTAATGCCAAAAAGCAACCAAATAACTACATATGTAGTTTCATATTATTTTCTTTTGTTCTAAAATAATAAACACAATATGAATAATTATAATATCAATAGATGAAGTTTCGTGATACTTTGACCGACTTTTTCCTTTATGAATGTAAAATAAACGTTAAATATATTTCGATCCAAAAATAACGCGTTGATTAAAATTAATTTTTAACACAAACTCCAATCATTTCATTAATACATAATTGTGCTTGTATAATTAAATATAAACATAATTAATTACTAATAAAATATATCGGCACCTTTGTGTCGTTGGATAATAGTAAGAATATTCACTAAACGGTATACTTACGAATTTTTATGGCAATTATAAATGTGCGATGCTGTAATTATAATGGTAATTTCAGAGGTCGTAACACGTGTTTAAAATCCTCTGCTAATGTTTGAGAATTCACGAAATTAGTCACAGGGCTCGGAAGAGAGAGAGAGACAGAGAATGTGTATAGCCCTTGATGTTTTAAGTGTTATTTTATTTGAAAAAATATTGCCATAGCATTTAAATTTCAAAATTAAATAGCTGAATTGTCCGACATTGCTTGAGCGGTTGGAAGTTGAAAAAGAATGAACAATGGAATTTTACAGTGGACAAAAAAACAAACAAAATAGCAGTGTATTTTGCAAATGTAATTGCCACAAAAAATTCAATTTTTCCCCGTGAAACGTTTCAATCGATTAATCCTACACTCAATTTGACGACATAACGATAACATGTCAACGAAAACAAATCGCATTTGAGAGCGAATTAAATCGAATAAAAATATCAAACAAAATCTTTCGACAATGGTTTTCATTTGTTTTTATTTTCACACGAAATAAAAATGGTGGAAAACGTTGTCGGAAACGCAAACTGACACATGTCAAATGGATACCTGGAATGTCTGCTATTCTTCGCGACATCGGTTTCGCTTATTTAAACAGTGTGTATTTTCCCGCATAATCAATCATTTGAGAATGAAAAAAAACTTGACGACGGGATTGAATTCACAGTGTTTGGGGTTTTAGATGGCCTACTAGTGCCTACTTCGAATTTCCGTGGGATGAGTCGAAATCATTTAAAAATCAAATTCGTCGCGGAAAAATCCAATTTGTGGAAATGCCGGTCAGCGGTTTTTCCGGGTGCACGTACGCGGAACGGACGATTATTCCCTTCGACGGGGGAAAATTTATACAATTCACTTTAATATCTTCGTAACGGGGATGTCGCGAAGGATGAGGGGAGTGTTTGGAGGGGGGGGGGGCGACTTTATCAAAACTCCCTTCTCCATTTTATATATAAAATAAATAAAATCTATATATTTGTTTGGGTGCCACTTTAGTATGCGGTCTACCTTCACGTTTTTACTGTAATATGCGTTCTCTCTGTCTCGCGTGTGACAGTGAGATTTAATAATACCGACCCTAACAACCTAATCTTAAATGAATAGAGCCAACCCTAACTAAACCTAACCTAACCGGGCCCTTAAATAAGTAGGTTTTTTGTGAAAATATTGATGAAATAAAACTTTAAAAAAACCAGTGGCGTAGCCTGAATTCCGGGTGCCCCCCCCACAAAATATTTTAAGGTGCCCCCCCTTATATTCATATTATTTACCCACAGCAAAATAGCTTTCCAAATTAATAATTTATACCTTTTTTACGTTTTTATATGTACCTATATGTTGAATTGCATTAATAATTTAATCGACGACCAACAAGCAGTGCAAAATCTGTTTAAAGTAACTGATGGTGAACTTTCCTTAAAAACTTCCCACTTGGTGACAGCGAAAAATTTATAAATTTTATTGGTTTTAATCATATAATTTTGTTTTATTGTTTACAAATTGCTGATAATTCTCTTAATCTTGTATATATATTTTTTCAATGTGTAAACAATAGGTTGAAGTGGCATTGACGTTCAAAAGATGGAAGAAGACGGCAGTCTTCTAGCTCTATTGGCATAGATCAATTACACAATGAGGATGAATTCAAAATATGTATAATAATGTATGTACATACACATATGTATAGTACAAATAGGTTGAAATATAAGAGAAGTTTTTATTTCAAAAAAATTATGGAACAAATTAAAAAATCAGTGAAAAAGGCGCGCTTCATGGCGCCCCCCAGGTTTTTGCGCCCAACCATATTGCGGGGTCTGCGGGCGCGGTAGCTACGCCACTGAAAAAAACATATCTTAGCAGCCAACACCTATTTATTAAAGGGTTAGGTTAGGTTGGGTTATCAATGATAAATGTTTGATTCATTCTCATCTAGTACGGCTTTTTGAATATTGAAATGCATATTATATCTTAAGTTTCACTATTTTTCAAATTGTCATTGTAAATATTAATCAAAATATTGTATATTAGATATCATCCAATCAATTCACCGGTGGGATGGTTTAAAATGTAATGTCTTGCGATAAAAAATATTAAAACTTTCGAAACGTAAGCTGTCTCAGTTTGCAGTCTGAAAAGTGTTTGCTATCTTACTTGGAAACAGTTTACTTTAATAATATTCATAGTAGATAAAGTTCACCTTACCTAACCTTTACTTAAAATAATTAAAACCCATCTAATATAACCAAAACTCAAAAAAAAAGAATTTTCAATTAATAAATTCAATAAAAGGTTATTGCTTTGATTCAACCTTAACGTTCAAATTCCAATACGTACATATGTATGTACATGCATCATGTTTGCACATTACATATTAACAACTGCGAAATTAGACCTGTAATTGACAGTTATAGTCGACAATGATATATGAAGTGACGTTATGCAGAATATTACACGTCAAAATGTCGTCATTCGTGTTTAATTCAATGTAATCAAATTATAAATTTTAGATTAACATCGTCGCATTGTGTTATGTATATATAAAATATATTTTGGTGTTTTTAATTAACTATCCAGTGTGCTTTCATTGCGTGAAAAATCACATTTTTTAGAATAATACAAGCAATTATAACCGGACCTCTTATCGCGTGCCATCATCAACGAGTGGAAATTTTCTAAGGGAAAATTTCCCACTGGAAAAGTTTTCCACGGTCGTTTGTGTCCAACCGTTGCGTTGCCGAAACTTTTTCACTCTATTTTATAATTTCGTAATTCAAGTTACATCGTAATTTCATTTCTAAATATAAACATAAATACATGTAAATATTATATACTCTTTGCATTTATCATTAGGTAGTTAAATATATTATCACACTCATTTATGTATAAATAGAAATTTAATATTGATAAAAAATTTTCAAATCTGATTGTAGATAAATTTAGAGTGAAATTCGAATGTGAAAATAAGGAGTCGGAAAGAAACGGCGTTTGCATAAAAGTGATATTTCAGAAAGTGAATTAAAAATAAATCGATTGCGAGAGAAAATTTCCTTCTGCGTTATAAAAGGAGGAAGAGGAGAGAGCTTTGAGCTTTAATGTCTTTAATGGATAAAGTTTAAAGGAATTTCAATATATCTTTCTTTAACGGCCCACACAAATAAGTCATATTATAAAGGTGAATTCAATTTTAAACCCATAAGTATTTATATAATTCATATACATACGTAATACATATTTTTAATACTAATCAACCTCTATGAGTATATATTGTTCATTTCGTGGAATCCACATATTTTTTTGATAATATTAAAGTCTATATACATATGTATGTATGTACATAAGTGTGCTATTAGCCCCAAGTATTAAATTATATTATAATTATTTCCGTAAACATTGTTAGATTCAACTCTCTGCAAATAAATTAACACTTCAAATAATGGAATCACCCACTGAGCTAAAATATAACCAGCAGCTTTCAGCAACCAGCAGCAGCAGCAAAGAGTGGTCACAGTTCGATTCCCACTAGTAGCTGTTGGCCAGACCTTTGGTTTGTGAATCCAGGTCGATCGTTTTCTATCAGAGTTTGCCAATTTTTCAATTTTAATTTCATTGAAATGGTTCCTGTAAATTGACATCTCCCTTGCAAATTTCAGATTATTCAACGTTTTTAGGGTATTCAATTTATTTAAATAAATGCGGCAATAATCTCTCCATAGATGTCACTGTGGATGATATTGATATGAATTCGCATTGTATAAAATTGGTTGTATTGTGTCTGTATTGGTACACTCGTCGCTTTTAAGCTATCTGTAAAGGCGAGTGTACTTGTTCGATTGAAATATAATAAAGTAAATAAATAACTAAAGTAAGCACTTACAGAGCAATTAAATGAGCGACAAGTTACTTGAATTCGCTTCTGAGAGTCTTTCATCGAATGAAAATTATTTTGTCTGGTGAAATAACCAAATCATAATTATATGTTTGTTACAACCCAGGTCTTCATTTATTTATTTATTACTTACCATTTAAGGCTTTGATATATATTACGAATTTTATTATTTGTAATACATATTTGTTATAATAATATATAATAATGATCTTATGAAAGTTCATAATTTTTATAACTCAATTTAATTTATAAGCAATTGTATATTTACAATTTTTTTTCGATATAAAAATTTAAAACTTCAATTTCAATTTTCTGAAACCGGTGAAAACCGGTCAACCGGCTTTTTATTTGTAAAAAAAACCCTAGTTACAACCTGTCGTTTCACATTACAATGTGTATGCTATAACCAATCGTTTCACATTACAATATGTATGCTAAAACTAATTTCTGAATGACACATCGTGTGCCTAAATCAAATATCGCAGTTTTAAATGAAAAAATTCGATATTGAACCGTACAGACAAATTATGAAATACTAATAACTATGACAGCATTTTCGATACAAATTGAGCGCAAATGTATGGAAACTTGCACAAGACAAAAGTTCTACTTCCGGTTGTCAGATTTTGTTCAATTTTTTTTTATTACTTAAAATCACTATCAGTATTTTATTATACTCATCAAAAATCAAGAAAATAAAAATAATTTAAAAGGTCAAAATAAAATAATGAAATATTGTTTTAAAAAAAAATACTACTTACGGTTTACGAATTCTGACCAAAACGTTAGCAGCTCTAAGTTAGTAAATAAAGAATACAAATATAAATTTTCAGCTTAATACGTTCAGGGGTGTGGACAGAATCCAGGCGACAACATTTTTGACCTTTCTAAAAAGAGAAAATCCCACTTCCGGTTTATTAAATTTAGTGATTTTTTTTTATTTTCATCACATTGATACAAGAATTATATTTGAATTTTTTCGTGAAGATCACACATGTTTAAGGGGTCGAAAAAAATCGAACAAGAGTAAACTGCCACTTTCGGTTGAGGGAAGCTTAATAAATTTTATATGTTCATAACTTGGTATTACGCTTAAGCTTCCAGATATGAAGTTTCAGTTCAATAAACCAAAAGGTTTCTGAGAAAAAAATAAAAAATCTCGATTCTCTAAGAGTAAAATTACTACTTCCGATTCAGATAAAAATATTTAAAAAATATAAAATTATTATTTCTAGTACATTTAAAAAAAATTCAGTCCGATTCAGTTAGTAGTTTTAGAGATAATTGAATTAAAAAAAGAGGACACCTATGTATAAGGGGATGTACCATTTCCAGTCGACTTAAAAATTTAAAAAAAAATTAAGTCGTGTCGATAAGAATTTTAGTAACCGATACTAAGTTTCGGTTTGATAGGACTAACGGTGTTCAAAAAATCCCCAAAATACACACACACATTTTTTCAAGATCATGAAAACGTGATCAGTAATCGATTCTCAGTTCGAATCAGTCAAAATCTCCAGTTCGAATTTTCGCATGATCGCAAAACTTCATCTATTGTTACTACGTACATAGATAAAGTAAAAATTTAATACGTTTACTAAGTTACTTGTACAGTTTGCTTTCATTGGGCATATTGAAACGTTTCCAAGCTTGAAGTTCAATGCTTAATTACACATAACTGAATCCACTTGAGCAAATAAGTGTTTAATAGGTTTTTTTCTTCATCTTAAGTGCTTTCATAGAAGCTAATTGAGATAGACGCTATCTAGGCGTTTTAGTGCTGGAGAGTGCTTGCTTAAGATCTCAATAAATAATGAATTTTTCGATAGATATTATTTATATCAATGCGTTCAATTAAAAAACGGCTTTCTATTTTCGCTCTAATTAAAATTCGGCTTAATTGCAGCTAATATAAAAGTAATTTCTTTAAGTGAGAGGAAATCCTTCTCGAGGAAAAACAACAAGGCAACAGAGCGAGTCGACGATGTGCCTAATATCCACTAATAACCTCACCCCCCTCTCCCTTTCCTTTTCCTCAAAATCATCACGGGAAATCCTCATCTGGAAAAGTAATCATCGCTTTTTCTTCGCCGTGAATTTTAAATGTACATACCTACATACAATAGGGTTACCACGCGTCGGATTTTTTTCCGAATATGCCCACTTCTTTTGTTTTTTCTTTATCTACATATGTACGTAGTAACAATAAATTAAGTTTTGTGATCATGCAAAAATTCGAACTCGAGATTTTGACAGATTCGAACTCAGAATCGATCACTGATCACGTTTTCATGATCTAGAAAAAAATGTGTGTGTATTTTGGGGATTTTTTAAACAGCGTTAGTCGTATCAAACTGAAACTTAGTAGCGGTTACTGAAATTTCTATCGACATGACGTTAATTTTTTTCAAATTTTTAAGTTGACCGGAAATGGTACCTCCGCTTATAGGTGTTTTTCCTCGTAGAATGGTCAAAAAATGTTGTGATCACTATTCTGTCCACACCCCTGTATCAAGCTGAAAATTTATATTTGTATTTTTTATGTACTAAATGAGAGCTGAAAAGGTTTTGGTCAGAATTTGTAAACCGGAAGTAGTATTTTTTTTTAAAACAATATTTCATTATTTTATTTTGAACTTTTAAATTATTTTAATCTTCTTGATATTTATTGTGTATAATACTGATAGTGATTTTAAGTAATAAAAAAAAATTGAACAAAATCCGACAGCCGGAAGTACAACTTTTGTCTTGTCTTGTGCAAGTTTCCATACATTTGCGCTCAATTTGTATGGAAAATGCTGTTTTAGCTATTAGTATTTCATAATGCTACCTGTGTGTGTGTGAATGTGGCTGTACGGTTCAATATAGAATTTTGTTTTGTGACTTTCTTATATTCCTCAAATACGGGTGGGTTAATACCTAATGTGCATACTTCTTAGAAGGTTTTAATAAGAGGTCTGGGAATGATAAAAAATTGTTTACAAATTTCCAGCTTTCAAACGTGCCTTATCTTATGTTATTTTCTTATTTTATTTTGACTACTATCTGAATTGATCTTTATTTCATTTTTAACCTGAACATTGCAAACGCGTCAATCTTTAGAATCTTCCGACTACCCTCAATTATCCTCTGGATGCATTTACCGTAATTTTTGACCTGACTTTTTTATATTACTATTTATTTCTATTACTCTACCCAATTGTTATATATTTTGACCAGTTTGAAAGTAATTTGCATAAGAATCAACTAACGTGGGTTAGATCGAATAAATTCCAACTAGTCAACATATACTATTATGTAAAAAAAAATGCTACATTTTTTGTAATTGGCCAAGAAGTCGCATTGGGCTTTACCTGTTAGGCCTTCCTGGTATATTTGTATATACATATGTATGTTAAAAATTAAAAAATAATAATATTACAGCTGAAAGTACACATCAGCTATAACGGTACTTGGTACTTTGTTAGATGGAATATATTCCAACTAGTCAAAATACATATATTACGATCGGGAGATACACTTCAACTGCAAAATTGTAATAAAATAAATAATATGTTAGCCCTATTTAATATCGCTGACTTTCTCAATATTTACGGTGTTCGGTGTGAATGCATTCGAGCGTGAATTAATTCTTCGTTTGGATTATAACCCCTATTAAATATTCAATATCAAATTTCATCGAACAATTCACGTGTAATATTGTTTTATGTCGTTTGAAATTCATATTTTGACCTGAAGTTGTCCTGCGCGCATACAATATTGATAACTAGCGTAATCAACATAGATATAATGTATGTATTTACGAATGTACGTACGATTTGTACTGGCTTTTTATTATTTTTCATTGAGTGTTTCTTAAGGGCTCCACGTCAGTTTTTGTGTGATTTTCATTGTGAGTACATACACATGTGTGTGAATAGTTATAATAGAACGAAAGCTTCAATGTTTGAATTCATTTTTTAAAGCGCAAAATAAATGATAAATTTGGTATGCTTATGTCTGGTGTATGTTTAGGTTGGCAAACAAGTCCCAATAATCATTCGTACCACGTGTTCTTTTAGGAATCGAATTTTACATTCCTACATACATACATTGCTTCTTGAAACCCCTGATATGCCTTCTCGCACCCCATGGGGTGCGCGTACTTCCGATAAGAACCACTGCTGTAATGTCACAATGATCCAAAACTTTTAAATAAATAAATAATAATCAAAATATTAATCCAGCTTTCTAGCGACTTGAACGTTAATAACAAATTGAAAGCATCTTCAATCGATATTCATAAATTTGCGCTCATATTACCATTATTAACCTATGCTTCACCTGTATGGAATAACGCCTCAAATACTAACCTTTCCGAGCTCTAAGTAATACAAAATAAGTCCCTAAAAATAATTTATTATACACCCATATATGTTAACTTGAAAAAACTGCATGCCATATATAATATCCCGTTTGTTACAGACATTACTAACAAACTAACCGGTAGATTATATGAAAGAATCACTAATAACCATACTAACACACTTGTGAAGAGTCTCGGTGATTACAACAAAATTTCTATACCCTTCAGGTATATACACAGATAACCTAAACACAATCTGCTTTAGGTCATCGACTTCATAGAATCTTTAATTAATATTATGTATTTGGTGTATTATGAGCATTTATAAGGTTTGTAAATAGGTTTTTGAGCTCTTTTTCCTATTATGCTGTACATTAAAATTAGAATAATATAATATTATGATTACTTACCAAATTAAATTAAAATTGTAAAATAAAAAATGATCAGTAGATCAGTAGCTATTAAAATGGATATAAGATGTATTGTGAACATAATTTCGTAATAATAAAAAGCATTTAAGAATCAAAAAAACACTGTTTATACGAGTACATAAAACTATGAGGCTGGAGTAACGTTGAAAACGACGAGTACCTACTGAGTAGTAGTTGAATCGCTCTCGGAACATAAGTACATCCTGTAATGGAACGTAAATGGTGAATTTACGAACGGGGAACAAGAGATAGAGAGAAAGAGAAGGGGATAAAATTGAGAGACAGAGGAGAGAAGGCAGAGAAATAGAGAGAGAGAGAGAGAGAGAGAGAGAGAGAGAGAGTGAGAGCAAAAACAAAAGGAAAAGAAATTCGACTGCACTCGGCCGAAGCTCGTTCTCTTCTAATTACTTCTTTTTCCATCGTCCGATGCGAGCGAAATAAAAGGTTGGGTGGGTGTTAATGGATTAAGCTGTCGGCCATTTAGTGTATCGCACATTTAGTGTATGCGGTGCAGAAGCGGCTTAATTGCGAGACCCCTCCTAGCCGATGACAATGGCCGCTGTTTTAGCGCGCTTTAAGGCCAAACGCGCCATATGTCAATGTCTGAAATTACCCCCCTCTCTCTCTCTCTTGTGAAGTGTCAATGTCGTTTTACTTGCACCGTTTGGCTGAACTGACCGGGCGTAACGTTTATGTATGTAAATGTTCAACAGATTATGTTGATTATCCATGTACTAGATACATACGTACATATGTATTTGCTTGCACGAAGCGTGTAGCCCTAGCGCGGAAGCGGTTAACAGTGGCCAATAATTGTGTCTACGCTGGCCAATCACTGAAACATTTGCTTTATTTATTATTACTAACCTCTTATACGTTTCACATGGTTTTCGTGTAAGCGGTCATTTTTTATATCCCTTATCTCTTATCCGATCGTTTTAATACTTTGCCATATTGCTCATTTTGGTCATCGATATAAGTTAAGGTATCATCCGCAATTACGATGGTGAAAAAATATCGTATTAGACACGTTTGAAAATACTGCATCGTATTACACGGTGACGTTTATTTGTCACATCGGTAGTTTCATTACTTTTCGCCCTGCCATCTCGCTGTAAATCTTAATTATTTAAACGCCTATAACTTTTTCTTTTTTCACTCTATATTTTATAAAATTTTCTTTATAGGTTCTCGTTATCTCTAATATATAAATATTTATAGTTTTGTAGAGGCTTGCTGAGCCAACGGTCTTGGGTGTTGCTACACCGGCCTTTATGCAGGGTGGCAACACTGTTCGGTGAGTCTAACAGAATGACGTTTAACCCATAACCTCAAATCAAAACAAACTTTCTAACCAATACAGGCTTAATATGTGTACACAGATCAAACAGTGATTGTTTTATTTTTTGTCATTAGTTATCAGCTGATTTAAAAGTTCTACTCCGGTTATTGAAAAATCAACAGGCCTCAGATGTAGAAATAAAGAATAAATATAATAAAATAACGTCTGAGCCCAATTATAGATTTTTACAAAATACATAATATATCTACATAATGTATATACATACAAACCAACAAATGAAAAAAAAAGAATAAAACTAAAATATGACTAAATAGGAAAATGCATAATTAAACATAAAGTGATATATAATATAATTGGATGAACATAAAGTGATATGATATTTATTTATTTAAAGTTTGATTTTAATTTTTAAATGCTTTTATTATTACGAAATTATGTTCAAAATACATCTTATATCTATTATATTTTAAAGCCTTAGTCCCAACTGTTCCAGCAACAACGGGCATAATATAATTTGATAAAGAATATATAATAGAAATAGAAATAGATCAATCAATCAAGGCTCTCCTGATGGCAGTCCAGAATTGATGTACGGAAATACCGAATAGATCAACCTCATTCAGCTCCCCGTTAAGCATACGATAAATACGCTGTAGATAGGAATATTTTAGGGAATTGGTTTAGAAAGGATTAAATGAAAAGAGTGCAACGTGTCTAGAATACCTAACTGGGATCCTGAAAACAACCTTATTCAGTAAATCGGAACAATCAAGGAAAATATTTAGAAGTTTAAAAAAGAATGTAGCATCAGTGACTGTGAGTCGTCGTCTGACTGAGAAAGATTGTTTAAGGATAGGATTTTTAAAATATCGGGAACAGTAGTATGGGCGTAGGTAAGAAAACGGTAACGTAAAGATTTAATAAAGTTTAGTTGGATTTTTCAATACACTTAATATGGGATAAATAAATAGGTGACCAGATAATTGAGGAAAATTCAAGATGAGACCTTACAAGGGAAAAATAAAGTAATTTAAGTACATAAGGATCATTAAAGGGTTTTGTTGAGCGGAGTAGGAATCCAAGAGGTTTATATGCTTTATTAGTAATGAAAGAAATATGTATGTTCAAAGAAATCGAGTTTATTATTAAGTATTACACCAAGATCCTTAATAGAAGATGATGTATTTAGAATTTAATGGTTTAATTGATAATGATAGGTTTTAAAAGATTTTTTTTGGTAAAATTTAAAAAAAATTATTTATTTTCTTTAGATTATTGGTCAATTGTCTTGATGTGCTGAAAGTTAAAGATTTTTTTTTGAATTGATAGAATATGATAACTTTGTAAGAACTGTGAAAATGCGTTGATTGTATGCGGAAAACGAAGATAACAGTATTTGGCGAATTGTTGCTAAACAGCGGGAGACTGTAATCTCTGTTGAAATTTTTTTTTAAATATTCCCATCGTTTATATGCAATAAATCACGACAAAATTTAAAATAAAATAGATCTTTTGACTAGGGTAACCTACCTTGTTATTTTTATCGTTGTTACTTTATTTTTTATTGTTTATATGTAGGTAGTAGGTAGTTTTTACTTATAATACACCCGATGAAAATTTCATCGGGTCTATCACTATATTAATCGAAATTGCTTGCGTCACGCCATATATAATACATAGATCTGTACGAAAAAAGTTACAATTATTCCACTAGTTTTTTTTTTCATTTTTAGTAAATACATATTACGTAACATTATCAAAACACACGGGTCATGTGTAATAATACGACTGGCAGGAACAAGATTACATTCGAAAAAAATTGTAAGCAATTAAGCACCTCTTATGTTTGCTTAAAATATTATTTTAATCCGTTGTGCGAATTTTAATTAAAATATCCACACCGACTCTCGCTCGCCCTTTCGCTAAAATGTACAAAACGAACCCGCTAAAATTTATTCTTTTTCATCGCATTATAAAATGCTTAAAGCTTGTACGCAAAAAAATTAAAACGAGTGGTCAGAATTTGCACGAGATAATCCAAAAAATTAACGTCGAATTGCGCAAACACGAACATTTTACAGTTTACAAACGTCTCTATTATCGAAAATGGAAAAAAAAACATGTTTTAAACGTGATCACTAGAAACACGTATTTTGGGCATTTTGCTATTAATGCTTAATTGATGCTAAAATTCGGAATAGATGCTAATAGATGCTAAATTCGAAAAATATGCGAATAGATGCTAAAATAATAAACAAAAGTGAAATTTGCATAAAATTTATAAAATTAATAGACAATTTAGAAGGGTCTTTCTATCCCTTTGCCTATTTATTATGTGTAGAAATTGAGAGGATAAAACAGAGCTTGCAGTTTACCATAGTCGGTGTTTTTCCTGTCGAAACCAAGCAACTGTTTTTGTCTACTACTGTAAACAAAAGAGACAGTTGGAGCTGTGTATCCGAAAGGCTGCTCAAAAAAGCGTCTTAAAACTAGACTCGAGACTAAATGAGACAAATCTATTCCTCCAAACATTGAGTAAACTATTCAAGTGATCGATTTTGATTTCAAACCAGTCAAAATCCGGAGGTTGAAATTTCTCATGATCACATACGTACATACATATGTATGTATGTACATGTAGAAAGTAAAAAAAAACTGAAGAGTGAATATGCATACATATTCAACGGGAACAAAAAAGAAATAACATGCTTTCGAACGACGTACCATATGGTAATTTACATGCTACGCGTTTCCGCGATAGGTTTTAACCCTTTCGCCGCGAGTGCGTTCAACTGGGTATACCCTTGTGCGTTAATTGCGGATGTGAATTTTTAGAATGATTATTCGAAATTGTCGACAGTCGTGTTATTTCATTGTGTGTCGCTGTAATTGTGCATATCAAATTTACCCAGTGTGAGACGCCCTTAGAGCGAAAGGGACAGATTGATATGAAAAGTCTGTGTGGAGAAAGAGACGAAGTGACTTTTATTGTAACTAACGAGCACTTCGCAATCGTTTATGTGCAGTCTAAATACAAATTTATTTTAAAGGGAGTTTCTCACATTCTAGAAATATTTCTTTAAACATTTAAAAATAAATATTTACACCTATACATTTGAATTGCTACATATGTATATGTATTTTGATTTGAAAATGCTTTTTATTATTACTAAATTATGTTCACAATACATATTATATCTATTTTTATAGCTACTGATCAACTGATCATTTTATATTTTACAATTTTAATTTAATTTCATTAGTAATCATAGTATTATATTATTCTAATGTCAATGTACAGCATAATAGGAAAAAGAGCTCAAAAATCTATTTACAATTCTTATAAATGCTCATAATACATCTAATACATATTATTAATTAAAGACTTTCTAAAGTCAATTACCTAAAGCAGATTGTGTTTAGGTAATCTGTGTGTTATACGTGAAGAGTATAGACATTTTGTTGTAATCACCGAGACTCTTTACATGTGTGTTAGTATGGTTATTAGTGATTCTGTCATAAAATCTACTGGTTAGTTTGTCAGTAATATCTGTAACTAACGGAATATTATAAATGGCATGCAGTTTTTTCAAGTTAGTATATATGGGTGTATTATAAATTATTTTTAGGGATTTATTTTGTATTACTTGGAGCTTGGAAAGGTTAGTATTATAGAGGCGTTATGCTACCATACATATATAAGAATATTCTTGTTGATACAATATTAATAAAAGCATACCGTTTTTCCAGTTATATGAATGTATGTACTAACAACATCTTCAGTGGTAGAGACTCGTATCTACCTCCTCGGACTTTTCCTTCGTGAAAATTTAAATAAGGCAACGTTAAAGGTCCCTATTCAATTCAACGCTGGGTGGTGATTCTATCGTAGATCTAATAGGTCTTAAGGGACGTGACCTCTAGCACCACTTTATATACCTATACTATGTCTGACCTTAATTTTTGCCCTCCATTTCGCTTTTCCGAGCCCGTTAGCGTCCACTATCCCGCTATCCTCCTGTCTCGACTTCGAATACTATCAATTTTTAATGCTACATCTCATGCTAGGATGCAGGAAAACTATACAGTGTCGGTCATATATTAAAAAATTGGTTATATAAAAAAATGGTGGCTTATTAAGCCAGAAGTATAGCTTAATAGTAGCGTGTATGTTTAGCACCAAGTAATCAGTGGGTTCGATCCGCCATACTGCTGGTTAGATTTGGGGGTATTTTTGACTCCAAATCGATCGTTTATTATTAGAGCTTCCGAATTTTATCTGACCATTGTCTAAACTGTCCCTCAAAATTGGCAAAAAATCATCTTTCCTGCTGTCACAAATCTTCTGTATTTATTGTGTGTATAATTTGTAAAAATTATGCACAAAATCTAAATCTATGATGAAATTAATTAATTATTTAATTGTTATTTCGTGTTCTTCAGCTTCTGGAAATACAGTGATTTATGTAATAATAAAATGCTGCATTGTTTTTAATTAATTGTCCAGGAAGGCGCATTGGGGTCTTCCTGTCAAGCCTTCTTAGTATACATATATCTATGTAAAAATAAAAAAATAAAAAATAGTCACTGAACTAACAGACTGAAGCTAATTCAAAAGCATGTAAAAAGTGCAATATACCAATACAATATCATTGACCGATACTGTACCTTATAGAAGCTCCCCACTGTATTCAAATTTTTTTACACAAGAGTGCTTCTCGAATGTGCACAAACACGATGCATTCATATTCATAGTCGCAATGTGAATGTTGTACAAGTTTTCTTGTTATTTTTGGACAAGCCACGTCATGTTCCACGAAATCCCCCAAAAAATGTATGGAAATGCCTGCAATGATTATACATATAATATAAGCATGTAGTTGCGAAACTCGATCGAAAGTCAAGTGTGCGTTAAATGTAAAAATTTCATGAATTTTATATATGTATGTACGTATGTATACTCGAATATCTTTCCTATGCATGTTTGTTTTTTGTACGTGTGCATGTATTTCTTGTGTAGGAACAGCTGTCTGAAGGACTCTCAGACGCTCGTCGCGGGGAAAATTCCAGAGAAAACTGAAAATGCAAAAATGAAAACATCCTAGACGTTTTGTTCTGAATGACAAAGACAAGCTTCAAACGCTACCGACTCGTTTTTGAAAAATGTATGCAATTTTTTGAATAACTTGTGAAAATTCTTGTAGCGTGTGATACGTGTATATGTACCTATATAATAACTGTGCGTTTTTAATCGTCAACCGGTACAATAATTAATTATCGTTGTGTATAAATTGATTTATACATATGAACGAGTAAAGCGGTAATTAGGAAGAGAATGGTTTATTTTCAACATATATTTTTTATTTATATATTAGCCACATTGACATTTTAGAATACTCTAACTTCTAACGCGTGACCAGGAATACATATTTTATTTAAATTTAATTTTACAAAGATACATACCAGGAAGGCTTGACAGGAAGACCCCAATGCGCCTTCCTGAACAATTACCTACAAAAAATGCAGTATTTTATTATTACATAAATCACTGTATTTCCAAAAGCTAACACGAAATAACAATGAATGAATTAATTAATTTCATAATTAATCCATTGAGACATCTATGGATTTAGATTTTGTGCATAATTTTTACAAATTATACACACAATAAATACAGAAGATTTGTGACAACAGGAAAGATGATTTTTTGCCAATTTTGAGGAACCGTTTCAATAATGATCAGATTTGTAAATTTCAATTTCTTCTTATATTCTATTTTATAACCTTTTTCCAATATTTTAATACTATAGTTTAATTATGCAATGTTCTACATATTTTGTCATGTTATAGCCTTTATTCTTTTCTTTTTCATTTGTTTTCCTTATATTCATCTTTTTCATTTTTTTTATAATCTTTGTAAAAATCTATTATTGGACTCGGATGTTACATATATTATATATTTACTATTTGTTTTTTTATACATATCTATGTACATCCTGTTGTCTGTTAAATAAATAAAATAAAATAAAAATAAATTAAAATAAAACTGGCAAACTGATAGGAAACGATCGATTTGGAGTCACAAATACCCCCAAATCTAACCAGCAGTATGGTGGATCGAACCCACTGATTACTTAGTGCTCAACATACACACTACCATTAAGCCATACTGCTGGTTATAGGCATAATACGAATAAATATACATATAAGCATAATACGAATATTATATATAAGAAAATTAGCGAGTCATCTATGTTATAGATAATAATTTTTTGAAATCATATTCAAATAGTGGTGACATAGTGGGTAGGGTGATTTTTTCCAATTTGATGGAGGAACCACTTCAATAGTGAAATCAGATAAATTGGCAAATTCTGATAGGAAACAATCAATTTGGTGTCAAAAATATCCAAGTCTGATCAGCAGAATTAAATATTATACTCGGAATTAATCCTTCTCAATCGCGGTCAGCTCACGGGATCGAACCTGGCAACCTCTTGGTGCTTAGTATTAACGCAATCACCGACCATGCTGCTGGCTAAATGTACTGTTTGCATTAATTATGTTTGAATTAAAGTTGAGACTTCTGGTCTTAAGATAGACAGGTTTCTTGTTTTGACATTCGCTTTGTTTTCATATTGCATCCTGTTTACACACGTAAAATTAAGTTATAGGTATATTTCTGACATTTTGCTTACCAATCATAAAGGTAACTTAACAGACAAATGAGTTTTTCCAAATTTGAAACTCATTTTAATTCGATATTTATTCCAAAACTAGAGGATCTGAAAAAAATTATGTATTTATAATGTTATTTCAATTTTTCTTCCACTATTTTTTTCGATCCCTTAAACATGTGTGCTCTTCACGAAAATTTTCAAGTACAATTCTTGTATCAATGTAATGAAAATAAAAAAAAAAAACACTAAATTTAATATATCGGAAGTAGGGATTTTTCCTCTTAGAAAGGTAAAAAACATCCCTCAACGTATCAAGCTGAAAATTTATATTTGTATTATCTATGTACTAACTTAGAGTTGATAAGGTTTTGGTCAGAATTTGTAAACCGGAAGTAGTATTTTTTTTAAAACAATATGTCATTATTTTATTTTGAGCTTTTAAATTATTTTAATCTTCTTAAAATCCGACAGCCGAAAGTAAAACTTTTGTCTTGTGCAAGTTCCCATACATTTGCGCTCAATTTGTATCGAAAATGCTGTCATAGCTATTAGTATTTCTAAATGCTGCTTGTTGTTTGTTAATGTGTCTGTACGGTTCAATATCGAATTTTCTTTTGTGACGTTCTTATATTCCTCAAATACAAAGATAAAATCATGGGTCTGATAAAATCAACATCTGAATTTTTTGATTTCACGTATAACACACAGATTACCTAAACACAATCTGTTTTAGGTCATCGACCTTAGAGATTTTTTAATTTATATAATGTATTAGATGTATTATGAGCATTTATAATAATTGTAAATAGGTTATTGAGCTCTTTTTCCTATTATGCTGTACATTAACATTAGAATAATATAATACTATGATTACTAACAAAATTAAATTAAAATTGTAAAATAGAAAATGATCAGTAGATCAGTAGCTATTAAAATATATATAAGATGTATTGTGAACATAATTTAGTAATAATAAAAAGCATTTAAAAATCAAAATCAAATACAATACCTGTGCACCAAACCATCAATGTACATACATCGATATACTTTGTTTCCGAGAATAGATTCCCGGATCAGAAACATTAGTAAGTATTCAATAAATATATACTTATGTATGTATTATATATTGAGAGCCCTCAAAGTTAAATATGTACATTCAAAAGAGATGCGTAATTCAATGGATATAAATTAGGAATAGATTGATGGACGCATTAGATCTATGAATTCAATTTATTATTTAATTGCTTTTGAGTTACTTTCTTCGATTCGATAAGGGAGGAGAATACTTCGGCCACGTTTTCGACTTACTTTCTCTCTCAATACGTTTTTATGCACGGCCTAAAATGAAAAAAAAAAAGAAAAAAAATGGAGGAGAATAAGAGAGATACCGAGGGAAGCGAGCGAAAAAGGTGATGTGAAGATAATATCAAATTTATATTCATAATACCTATACCTGATGTGGAATTACATTTTAGGGTCACCCGTGATACGCGTTTTGGCTATTTCATTCTCGGCACATTGTATATTGCATTATGTCGTGACTTTCTTCTTTTCTTGCCATTTTAATTTAATCTCTCGCCCTCATTTCGATTTTGGAAATAAATGATTCAATTAGCCTTTTAAATTTTCGGTAATCAAATTTGAACAAAAAAAAAATATATACATATATAATGCCTACAGGTCTGGACGAAGGCGAACAGAATTCATAAATAAAAATTAATGAGACCCGCGAAAGCCTTATTATACATTTTTTCCTCTTCGGTCTCCTTGGGGGCACAAGGAAGAAATTAATATCGGTAACAAAACGACAAGAAAAAAATCTATTAGAATAAACGCTTGCCAAAATTCCTTTCCGTATTTTTTTTTAATAAAAATATCTGTTGTGAACAACACGCGATTGCAGATATTAAAATACAATAGCATTCCTTAAAACGATGAAGAAGTCGACTAAATATGGAAAATACTTTTGGCAGTTATAATAAAAAAAAAAAATATATTCATATATGAATTGTTAAGGTATTGTTATTGATGAAATTGTCATGTTTTTCTTTGTAAATATGTAATTGAGATATTCGGGATAGATAAATTTCATCAAAATCCTTTGTTTAATTTCCAAGAAAAAAAATTGACAAATATATACATATGTACATATCTACTCGCCTTTACAGATCACTCCAACCCGACAAGTGTACTAATACAAATAAAATACAATATTACAATTAATACAAGCATTTGTCTACAATGCGAATTCATACAAACATCATCCACAGTGACATGTATGGTGACAATTAGTGCAGAATTTTACTACAGGTATTGGCGAACCTCAAGACGCTGAATAACTTGAGATTGGAAAGGAAATGCCAATTTACAGGAACCGTTTCAATGAAAATCAGAAAAATGGCAAACTCACTTAATATACAAATTTGTATACAATGGTACATATTATGTTTGAGTCTACCCTAAAAATCCACATTTTGGAATTGTATTATAGAAATTTAAGGAATTATTAGCAATAAAAGTGCTTGGATTTTCTAAAAAAGATCTAGAAGCAAGTAAAGGAATCTACTAAATTTATTTTATTTCAATCCAACATGTCCACTCGCCTTTAAAGATCACTCCAAACCGACAAGTGTACTAATACAGATACAGTAATTCAATTAATATAAGCATTTGTATAGAATGAGAATTCATACAAACATCATTAAGAGTAAGCATATTTCACATGGTCTTGAGCATTCATTCTCATTTGGTAATAAAAGTTTTGACGGTCCTGAGATCGCCAATGCTTTTGCTTCATTTTTTAGCTCTGTCTTTGACCAGAGAAAACCATCCCTTAATGCTAGTTTGGCTTCACAAATTGGTACTGAGGGTGTCGGTATAGACATTCCGCGGGTATCACTGGGAGATGTTAGGATGGCTATTATGAAGCTGAAGGGGTCTGTTGGGCCTGACGGTGTGCCCCCTGACGTATTAAAGGTATGCTGTAATTCGCTTTTAGAGCCTCTTCAGTTTATTTTTAACCTTATTCTTGCTTCTGGTAATTATCCTGAAAAATGGAAATTATCTAGAGTCATTCCTATTCATAAGAGTGGCTCTAAAAATGAGGTTGAAAATTATAGACCTATTGCTATTATCTCGGCTATTCCCAAAATTTTTGACATCATCCTTCACCGTTTGATTCTTGCGCAGTTTAAAAGATTATTGTGTGATGAGCAACATGGTTTTACACCCTGTCGTTCCACTACCACTAATCTCGCCTGCTTCACACATTTGATCATGTCTAAAGTTGACGTTGGTCAGCAAGTTGATGTAGCCTACTTTGACTTTCGTAAAGCCTTTGATCAAGTCAATAATGACGCTCTTTTGATCAGGTTAGCTGAAGTGGGTTTTTCAACGCGTCTTCTTAAACTATTTGCTTCTTATCTTAGTGATAGGAAGCAATTTGTTAGATATGGTCTTTATGAATCTCCTTCATTTTTTACTCGATCTGGTGTTACTCAGGGGTCCACTTTAGGCCCATTACTATTTACAATTCTTATTAATAACCTCCCTAGAGTTTTATGTAATGCATCATGTCTCTTGTTTGCTGACGACGTTAAATTATTTTTTGCTGTCAAGGATGAGAGGCAAGCCTCTCTCCTTCAAGCTGATATTAACGCTGTCTTGGAGTTCAGTTCTAGTTTAGGCCTTGAACTTAATTTAAACAAATGTGCAATTATGAGCTATGGACGTGCACATTCACTCTATTGTCACGGATATTCCATTAGATCCGTCTTGTTGAAGCGTGTGGAATCTATTGTCGATTTGGGTATCACTTTTGATCCTCAGCTCACCTTTCACAACCATATCAAAAAAGTCGCTGACGTTTCCTTTCGTCGACTTGGATTTGTTTTGAGATATGCAAGATTATTCTCCAATCCTTTGTCTTCTCGCTTGCTTTTCAATTCGCTTGTGAGAAGTAAGCTAGAGTATAATGCGATTGTGTGGAATCCGCATGAAGCAAATTACTCTCTGATGATTGAGAAAGTGCAAAAAGCATTTCTTCGTTTCCTATATAGGAAAGAATATGGGTATTACCCATATCTCTACCCCACTCCTTTCCTTTTGGGCATGCTTGGGTATAATTCCCTTGAACTTCGGAGAAACTTCTCATTAATTCGTTTCGTTCTCCTGCTCTTACGTGGTAATACGTCATGCCCGTTGTTGCTGGAGCAGTTGGGGCTTTATGTCCCTATTCACTATGTGCGTGGTAGACATCATCATTTGCTGGCTGTACCTCCTGCCCGCACAGTCCTTTTTCGAATGGCTCCTATTCCAAGAGCTATCCGACTTCTTAATGAAATCGTTGCTGCCGAGACTGAATGTGATATTTTCCACCTTAGTGAGCGTAAATTGTCGGAAATTACTCTAACCCATTTATCTGGTAGTCTGCGCTCATCATTGTTTTCATGATTGATTGTGATTTATGAGTGAAATTTTGATTAACTCTCTTCCATTTGGGCCTTACAGGGATGTTTTGTATTTGTAGTTGTTTCTTACATATTTATTGAAACTGGCTGTAGGTGCAAGGCATTCCTTATGCTATATTTTATTTGATATTTTTACTTTATCTGTTATTATAAATGCTATTTTTTATGTATCTAGATGTATTTATGTTTATGTTTAATTGTTATTTTGTTTTTTTTCTTTTTTGTGTTATATTTTTTGACCATTGTGGCGCTTTAGGAATTCCTGTTATGCCACAATGGTCTGTTTAAAATAAATAAATAAATCATTCACAGTGACATCTATGGATAAAATTTGTAGCATTTTATTTTAGAAGTTGGTGAACCTCAGAATGTTAAATAACTTGATATTTCTAAAACAGATTGGAAACGAAATGCCAATTTACTGAAACCGTTTCAATGAAAATCAGAAAAACTGGCTGACTTTGAAAGGAAATGTTCGACCTGGAGTCACAAATGAAGGTCTGACCACCCCACTCAAAAGCATAATATGCTAACCACTAGTCTACACTACTGGATATATGTATATCTATATATGTACAAAAATTGTAAGTCTGTTTATCTGTTTGTCTGTCTATCTCGTATAGGCTTCTAAATCACTCAACCGATTACGATGGAACTTTCAGGATTTGTTGTATGCATGTCCAGGAAGCTTACTGTGAAAAAAAACGGGAAAAAACCTCTTAATAATAATATTCGCTATTATGATTTTATCGACGCGAAAGTTTGAAGCGCCATTGTGTAGTCAAGGAAATGTGTTCGTTGGTAACCATGTTACCGGTTGGTTTATGACAACACGGCGTTGAAGAGACGTTAGTTAATCTCCAACCATCACTTGAAACGGGAACGGGAACGGAAATTGCATGCCTTATAATGGCATTGCAACGCATGCCCGGTTCAGCTAGTATATACATATATAAAAAATGGCTAGCTCATTTGATTTTATTTTGTTTTATTTATTTTGTTAGGAAAATTTACAGTTTTTTTTTTTAATTACAAGATTATTTATATAATAAAAAAATTATTATTATAAAAAAAAAACATCTAAAACATTTTCGCATATATGTATGTATGTAGGTGAAAGAAAAATAAAAGTTTAAACATTAAAATTAAAAAATAATAATAACAGTAAATAAAATAAGATAATTAGAAAAAGCAAAAAGATAAAAATAATAAAAATAACAATATAACAAAAAATAAAATAATAAAAACAATAATATAAAAAATAAAATAATAAAAACAATAATATAATAAAAATTCACAATGACAATTACACTGTTCGACACGAAAAATGGTTCAGAGACAATATATGTCTTTTCATATAGATCTATGCCCAGTAAACACGAATCTGGTAATAAAAAATGTGGATTGGCTCGAGATTCAGAGATATATGTGTTTTTTAAATCGCGCGATTTTTCTATATCTTGGTGTTGTTCGGTCGATGTCTCAAAATCTGTAAATTTTCTGTTCAAAATGAATATTGGAATCTACAGTCGGGTATTTTATCTTCCATTTGTAGTACTTTGCAGCTTTCAAATCTCTCTAAGTAGTCATTCAGTTCAAATCAAAAGTCAAAAGTACGTATCGAGGTAAGCCAGTTATCAATAGAATTTTTTTTATTTAGCCACAAGAATAGTCGAAATATGATTTTTCTAAATGGAATTTTATTTAATTCTCATATAAAGATAATTTAATATATGTATGTATTATCCCTATTAATTCAATTCAGATTCGTGTAAATACGAGTAAACACTAGTACGAGCTTTTTGCTCGCAATTTTACCGATTTATAGTTCAGCACACTTCCAATTAACCCTTTTAAACGAAAACAAAAAATAGTGTGGTCAGAACATTATCTCAATAAACATGTTTCAATAGAAAATACTCAATATAAAATAGTAATAACAGTGGGAAAAAATCCTAAGTGAAAATACGTACTTTTGACTTTTGATTTGAACTGGATGACTACTTAGAGAGATTTGAAAGCTAAAAAGTACTACAAATGGAAGATAAAATAACCAATTATAGATTCCAATATTCATTTTGAACAGGAAATTGACAAATTTTGAGACATCGACCGAACAACACCAAGATATAGAAAAATCGCGCGATTTATAAAACACATATGTATATCTCCGAATCTCGAGCCAATCAACATTTTTTATTACCAGATTCGCGTTCACTGGGCATAATTCTATAATAAATGTCATATCTCGTCTCTGAACCAAAAAAAAAAGTCGTCATTTGTCGAACAGTGTTATCAATTTACAACAATATTAAGCATCAAAAACAAATTCGCAATAATCACTCTAGCTTGATTTGTATTAATATTAAACAAGTCAAAAACAAAAATTGTAGAAATAAGTGTATTGATGGTGGAGCTTGCATGCCAGATGAATGAGCTTCTACCATAATTTGAAAATATATTAGGCACGTAAATTGTATGTATAGAATAAATACAAGAGAAACATAATGTTTGTAATTTCAGCAAACGTGAAAAAGTATGATTTCGACAGCTCTTTCTGATAGTGGGCGAGAGAATTTCTCGACATTTTGCTTTCGCTGTCCAGCCAGGATAAGGTTTTTACGAGTGCATGCGAAGTTTCCCATGTCCCTTTTATAAAATAAATATATACGAACACACAAACACACACACACACACACACACACAGCATATACGTAAAGAGTTTCATCGGATGAATAGCACTTCAATTTCACCGTAAACTTAGCTCCGCGGTAATCTCGGTTCCGAGGAACCGTGCGCAACCGGCGCAACTTATTTAAAACCCCTTAAAATCCAATAACCCGACCGTGGCTTTAAAATGGATTTATGTGAGACCTCCTGAAAAGTCGCCATCCTCCACACACTCGGCCACTTTTAACCCTGGAGGACAAACACATTCATGCACATACATATATTAAAATGAAAATCAGTATAAATGATAGATTAGGATTGCTTACGATATACAATAGGAGTAGTTACATACGTTTAGTAGTTTGATTCCCATTAGTAGCTGTGACTCCAGGTCGATCGTTTCCTTTCAGAGTTTGTCAATTTTTCTGATTTTCATTGAAACGGTTCCTGTAAATTGGCATTTCGTTTCCAATCTCTCTTGCAAATCTTAAGTAATTCGGCGTCTTGAGCTTCGCCTACTTTTTACTTACCTCTTATACATTTCACATGGTTTTCGTATAAGGGGTCATTTTTTATATCTCTTATCTCTTATCCGATCGTTTTCATACTTTGCAATATTGCTCATTTTGGTCATCAATATACGTTAATGTATAGTCTACCATTACATTGGAGATAAAATATCGTATCAATGCGTATCAAATATCCACAATTTTTGGTACGGTGACGTCTTGCAAGCTACCATAATCTATCTTCAACCTTTTCGCCGTGATATGGCCATATCAGATTTTAATTGTTTAAACGCCTATAATTCACTCTATATTTTATAAAATTTGCTCTATAGGTTCTCGTTATCTCTAATATATAAATATTTATAGTTTTAACTCTCATATGTATATATAAATTTCAAATTTGGCGTGTAGCTTCTTGTAAGGTAAAACACGATATATATTGATTTTTGGCCAAATATGTCAGATCTGACATTTCACTGTTAAAAGTATATCTCTTCACTGAGTTTTATCTGCGAGATAAGTATTCAATAAGAAGTTATGATGTATCTAATTGTTAATATGATTTACAATAAGCTTACATACATTTAGTTTTTTACAATAAGCTTACATACATACATCACATACAATTAGTTCAACAGCTACCCATAACCTCAAATTTCATTGTTTATTTCTCCAAAACAAACTTTCTAACCAATACAAGCTTCACATATGTACACAGATCAAACAGTGATAGTTTTATTTTTAGTTATCAGCTGATTTAATTTATTACAAACCTCTTTTTAGTTTCACTTACGATTACAATTCTGAAAAAAATATACTTTTTATCCGATCGTTTTCATACTTGCCATATTGCTCATTTTGGTTATCAATATAAGTAAACGGATCCTCCGCCATTAAGATGGTGCTAAAATATCGTGTGAGACGTATGAAAACTATCGGATAAGAGGCAACCTTTTTCTTGAATTGTAATCGTAAGTGAAACGTAAAGGAGGTATGTGAAAAAATAGTTGCTTATAAATTAAATTGAGTTATAAACATTATGAACTTTCATAAGATCATTATTATATATATTACAAATATTACAAATGATAAAATTTGTATTTGTATTAGCCGTAAAATAGCAGATCCTGAATACGCACAAATAATTAAACGATTTAAATAAGCTACTGTCAAGAATATATTAAAAAAATAATGTCTCATCTCGTAGAAAAACTGTAATCGTGGAATCGAGATTAAGAACACTGCTTAGATGAATTTGTGTTCGAAAACTCAAATTCATTAGTAATTAAATATGAAATATTTCCATCTTTCAAAGTTATTTTACTTTTATCTGTTTTAGCTTTAAACAACAACGAATTCTTACTTACGATAACATTTTCTATACTTTTATACCTGAATACGCAAAAACTACAAATTATGGAAAACCCAATTTGCCGAAATTTTGAGAGGCCTTGTGTAGGTTATAGAAACTATTTTTAATAATATTTTATTGGTTTATGACCTGGTCTTCGTTCATAACTTAATCTCATAACCACCGTCAAGTGCTGTACCTTTTTTTGTTGTTCAAAAAAATATACGCCTATTCAAGAAGAAAGTTTGGATATACACATTTATTTTGATCTTTTATAGAAATTTCAAATTAATAATTGTTGAACAGTAAAAAAATATTTAATTAAAACCTTAAAAAACCGATTGGTCGAGCTAAAAAATCCGGTTTTCGGTTATTTGAAAAATGGCCAAGAAGCCGGCTTTTCGGTTTCGGTTTAAACCGGCTTGTAAGACCTAATATCACTGTGGATGATGTTTTTATGAATTCCCATTGTATAAAAATGCTTGTATTAATTGTATTGTATCTCTATTAGTACACTCGTCGCTTTGGAGCGATTTTTAAAGTTGAGTTTATATCTTCGGTTGAAATTTTATAAAATATAGAGTGAAAAATAAAAAGTTATAGGCGTTTAAGCAAATACAATCTGAAAAAGCTAGAGGACGTCGAACAGAAAGAAGACGCCAAAAGCGATTGCAGTAGGCGAACAATGAGACCGAACATTTCGGGCGATTAACGTCAGGTAAATCTTCGTGGTAGAATTTTCAAACGTGTCTAATACGATATTTTTTCACTATCGTAATGGCGGAGATACCTTTACTTATATTGATGACCAAAATGAGAAATATGACAAAGTATGAAAACGATCGGATAAGAAGCAAAATTTTTCCTTAATAGTAATCAAAAGTGGAAGTAAAAAGAGGTATGTTATAAATAAATAAAATATTTCCATAATTTTCGTTGTTTTTCCAAATCAATTTGTTTCCCAAAAAATATTAATTTATAAATATTGTACATACATACACATACATATTTACATACAATATATGTATTAATTTTAAAGCAACATTTAAATATTTTTTTACACGTTTCTGAAACAAAAATACACTTCGTTGCTATTTTCGTCATAATTATTTTTAAATAAATGTAAAATAGAATATTATATTTTATTGAATTTTTATCTAATTTCATTTTCTTCTTTTAAAGAAAATATACAAAAAAAGAAATAAAAATTTTAAGTCGGACATAATTTTTGCAATTGAAAGAAACCTAGAATATATTTCTGTAAAATTTGTAGTTATTATAACAAGGCTTTTCTATGTTTTGCTTCGCTTATTGGTCTGACACTATTCCTACATTCTTCCGATTGTTTTGAAACTTTGCCATTTTGCGCGGTTCGGTCAGCGATAGAAATTTAAATCGCCTCCGCCAGTAGGATGGTGAAAAATAATCGTAATACAAAAATTTTGGAGCCGATAAGAGCTATGTCAGTGGCCAGTTGCCTTATTTTATTTTTATTTTTATTACATTTTATACCAGGAAGGCCTTACAGGTAAACCCCAATGCGCCTTTCTGGCCAATTACAAACAATACAGAATTTTTATTCAAATTTATTTAAGTCGCTGAATTACGAGACACTGACACAAATTAACGAGACTTCTATGAATTGTATATAGATTTTATTGTACATTAATCAAATAGTGGTGACATAGTGGGTAGGAAGGATTTCAGCCAATTTTTAATCGGGAACCGTTTCTACAATAAAACCAGAGAAAATTGGCAAACTCTGATAGGAAACGATCGACCAGGAGTCACAAATATCCAGGTCTGACCAGCAACACTACAGATATAATTGAAGTCAGCTCATGGGATCAAACCCGGCGCCTCTCGGTGCTTAACAATCGAGCTATACTGCTAGCTATGTTTGCCTTTCCGCCACCCACTCGTTTTGTCAGATTTTAATTATACAATTTGCATTATAGACTCTCATTATATCTTATACATATTGTGTTCTTCACTAATAGGTACATATATAATGAATGATAAAATATGTTTATATAAAAAAATTCAGAAAAAAGCAGTCTGCGGCGCATTGACATCAAGTGTTATATTAATTTTTATTACCATGTTTCTATCGTGTAGAATACATACTTATTATGTGTTTTATATTTGTAGTTAGCTTTGTTTGTGCGATTCCGCGTTAGTTCACATCATTAGCCACCGCATTTAACGACGCCATGTTGTCATTCAACATGGCGGTTAAACCGCGTCGCCATGTTGTTTTGCTGCGGCTTTCAAAATGGTCGAACATGTGCACGACGAACTTCCGTGCATGTTCATTGGATATTATTTTCCCTAATTTCCCTCTTCAACGTTCATACATACATCACTTCAATTTGACATTTGGAATACTGAATAGTTATTTACGGGCTAAATTTAAACATTTCGTTAAGTTTGTAGTGACAATTGTATGAGACAAAAATTTTTTTTGTCAGCGAAATTAAATAAAACTTTTTAGGTCGGTTTTTTATTAGATTGTTTATCGAAATGTTTATTTTTTTAAATTAAAAATACATTTCGGCCTCAAAAAAGCATCGTTATGCCTTATATTTTGTATTATACGTACTGCATAACTGTCGAAATTAACTGATTTTATTTATTACTAGCTGAACCCGGCATACGTTGAAATGCCATAATAAGGCAAGCAATTCCCGTTCCCGTTCCCGTTTCAAGTGATGGTTGGAGCTCTACTAACGTCTCTTTAACGTTATGTCGTCATAAACCAACTGGTAACGTGGTTACCAACGAACACATTTCCTTGACTACACGATGGCGCTTCAAACTTTCGCGTCGGTAAAATCGTAATTACGAATATTATTATTAAGAGGTTTTTCTCATTTTTTTTTCACAGCAAGCTTCCCGGATATGCATACAACAAATCCTGAAAATTCTATCGTAATCGGTAGAGTGGTTTAGGAGCCTATACGAGACAGACAAATAGACTAACATTTTTATATATATGTATGTATATATAGATTTTATCCACCCTTTTGCATTCTCTCGGGTACTATCGAGTACTTATATCGTCCATCTTTCAACTCTTTGATACTAAATATATGACATACACGGTATACCAGTAGAGAAGTCGTGGTTTCAAGACTCAGTCAAAAACGCTGTTGATGAGATCTTGTAGATATTAATATATATACGAGTTACTAAACCTTTCCAGAGTGCTTTGGTGCTTAAAATTCTTTATAATTCTCTAGTACTTAGCATTCTAGAATTTTCTTCCATTATATGGAGTCCTACTCATATGACTCATTCATTGAAGATTGAGAGAATCGAAAAACGGTTTCTCAGATATCTTTATATGAAATTGTATGGTTATTATCCTTGGCTATATCTTAGTGCATTCCTATTAGGGGCGTTAGGCTTCAACTCATTGGAGTCTCGTTTTGTTATGTTTCTGGGAAAGCACTTTTTTAAGCTATGCAATGGGTTAGTATACAATCCTCGGGTTCTTAATGAATTTAAGTTTTATGCACCTAGTAAGTTCAGGGATCTGAGGAATCGTGTTTTGTTTTCTCCTTCTGTGGCTCGCACAAATATGTTGGCAACGTCTCCAATATGTAGAACGATATATCTGCTCAACCGGGTTGCTGGTGAAATTTACCTGTTTAATATATGCTGTGCTGAACTGGTTGAGTGGTTGTGGAGAAACGCCGGTGGTTATCAATTATAAATATCGTCGAGCACGGATGTTTTATATACCTTTATTTGTGTTATGATTGTGTGACTGACCACAGTGACGCGTTAGAGTCACCGTGGCTAATATGTTAAAAATTAAAATAAAATAAAATATTAAAAACATAGATTGACAAGTCTCCTGCAGGATTTTTCGGATTTTTCTAGCCTAATTTTTGTGACGGATTCAATACTTATCCCTCAGTTTCTTTCAAATTCAAGCTATCGATTAAACATGGTTAATCTTATAGTAAAAATTCATTTGTTTTTCATTAAATTAATCGAATTAAAGAATAGAAAAAAATATAAGGAAAATGACAAGCAATCAGAAATGAATGGTTTTTTTTATATATATTGTATATATAAGTGAACCGAACCGAAAAATAATCCTGATCTGGAACTGAAACAGGAATCGGGATCTGGAACTGAAACAAATCGGGTTCCGGAACTGAAACAGTTACGGAGATCCGGAACTGAAAAAGTAATCGGAATCAGGGACTGAAACATTAATCGGAATCCGGAATTGAAAAAGGCATTTGGATCTGGAATTGAAATAGTAATTGGGATCCGGAACTGAAACAGTTATCGGGATCCGTAATTGAAACAGTAATCGGGATCCGAAAGTGAACTAAATCGGGAACTGGAACTGAAACAGTTATGGGGGTCTGGAACTGAAACAGTTATCGGCACCCGGAACTGAAACAGTAATCGAGATCTGGAACTGAAATAGTAATCGGGATCCTGAATTGAAAAAGACATTCGGATTCGGAAATGATAAAAAAAATCCGGATATGATAGTCGAGATCCGAAACAGAATCGAAATCGAAAGCGGAATTGATATCGTCGCCATACAAACATTGATTTACGTTTTCGATGTTACCAACCAACAATACATACATACATACTTACAAAGTCTCTTTCAAAATTATACACTATATTAGATGTCCTATCACTAGTACATGTGTTAGCTCTGGTTTAAATATTTGTAACATTTCTCCACTCACTTTGCCAGAATGAAAATTTATTTTACAGCATGCATTTGGCTAATAGTGAATTTCACGAACTGCAACCGCAGATGCTCATCACCATTCAGTGCAATTGAGAAGAGTTGCTGGCTGCATTAAATTCCGCTCTACTGGAAAAACCACTCCAATGAAAAATAAAAACCACCACTCGCCTCATTTTTGTTGTTTTAACTCCAATTTCACCCTTATTGTTACCGCCGGTCGTTCAGGGTTAGTTCTCGGTTTCACAAAGTAGCCACACCACTACCTATAGGGGGGGGGATGATGTGGGAGGATGGGTGGGGGGTGTAGAGGGGGTTCAATGGAACTATCCGAGCTTGAGTGCAATAAAAGTTAATAGTGCAGGAGAACTGCCCGACTGATATGAACCCGAACCCCCTCACGGTTAGATTTCTCTTTAAAAATTTAACACATATGCCACCTACGACTTATCGGAACGGATTAAATTTCCCCTCGGGGTGTTTGTACGAGATATGTCTATAGATGTGAAAATCGGAAAAATCGCATGCGGTGGTTTCGCGAAAAACCGATAAATTCCTAATAATTTATGACGGAAGCCGTTCGTAATCGTTGGCTATTCCTCGTCCATATTTTACGCCGGTTGGGAAAGAAAGATATAACCGCAACAACCCAGCGACCCTTAAAGCGAGCTAAGGATGTTACAGCACGGTTGAACTTTAATGAGTCGTTTCCGAGTGAGTGATCTATTTTGTGTGTTGTGGAAAGTGTGGTGACGATTTTTGAATTATTTATTGGAACTGTCTGGTAGTAGTGGTTAGTTAATTTCGTTAGAAATGGAAATGATACATTTTTTATTTGAACGTTTAAGCTTGTGCTTATAAAGCTATTGAGCTTTGCTCGGTTAAAGGGTGCTTAGAAATACGATGGCTATTTTCAAACGTACGTATGTACATATATATGTTGGGACTTAAGTCATATTAGCCATCAGTTTGGCTTAATGGTAGCGTATATATTTAGCACCACTGAGGTCGAACGTTCGTGTCCTCGTCAAACTGCTGGTTAGGTTTTGGGGTTTTGTGACTCCAAATCGATCGTTTCTCTATCAGAGTTTGCCAATTTTATCTGATCATTGTTGAAACGGTTCCTGAAAATTGGTATTAGATCATTTCCTGTTGTCACAAAATCTGTGTGTGTAATTTATAAAAATTATGCACAGTAATCTGAAATCTTTAGATATCTCTATAGACATCTCTATAATTTCGTGTTTATTATATGTATAAAAATTGTAATAATAATTGTACACAAAAATCTATAAATAATCCATAGATGTCTCTATGATTATTATTTCTGTACTGATTAATTGTTATATGCTATGTATTCTGATTGTATATGTATTATTGTATTTCTGACCGTTATCGTACACTCGTCGCATTGGAACGATCTGTAATGACGAATGTATATTGATTGTAACAATAAAATAAAAAATATGGTTGTAATGAAAATTGTGGCTTCGTATCTTAATGTCGAGTGGCTTAGATTTTGCATCCTACTACACAACTTAAATTCTGTTTTCTTACTAAATTTAGCCAGCAGCGTGGCTCAGTGATTGCGTTGATACTAAGCACCGAGAGGACTCCGGGTTCGATCCCATGAGCTGACCTCGATTAAAAAGAATTTTTCCGAGTATATCTGTACTGCTGCTGGTCAGACTTGGATATTTGTGACTCCAGGTCGATCGTTTCCTATCAGAGTTTGCCAATTTTTCTAATTTCATTGTTGAAACGGTTCCCGATTAAAATTGGCTATAAACCTTCTTACCTACTATGTCACCACTATTTGAGTATGATTAATGTACAATAAAATTTATGTACAATTAATAGATGTCTCATTAATCTGCGAGTTTTTATTGTCTCGTAATTCAACAACTTGTCTAATAAAAATGCTGCATTGTTCTTAATTGGCGCATTGGGGATTACCTGTAAGGGCTTCCTGGTATACATGTAAAGAAAATATGTATTCATATAATTTCTGTTTAGTTAATATAACAAAGTTTAAAAAAATCATATAATGAAAATCAAGTTCAAATTTCATGTATTTCTTTCGAAATGCATCAATTCAATTCAAATCACAAATAGTACAATTAAAAAACGTGCATACATTACCATTCAAAATTGATTTACATATAAATATTCAAAAGAATTCAAGGTAATTTACGATAAATATGTAATGAAATTTACAATGATGAAATATGACCGAATTGTGTATGTGTTATTCGTAAAATAGATCATATCATTAAAATATCAAAAAGAAATGCTCAGTTCATGAACGATTCCATGAACTGAGCATTTCCTTCTTTTCGTGAATATTTCATGAAATAATCATGATCGTTACTTTGATATTTCAATAAATGAATATCAAATTTGGTTTTAGACTTATAGAATCGTATCGTAAGATTTATTATTGAAATTGAAATGATTATTTTCGTTAATAAAGCAGATCTTCATATGATAGTGTGCGTAGATTATCGCAGATTATTTTAACTTTTCTGTCTGGTAGCCTGCGCTCATTCTTATTTTTATAATTGTTTGTGATGATGAATTTTGATTGTGAAACTTCTCTCTTCCATTTGGGCCTCGCAGGGATGTTTCCAAAACTACCTACACACATATGTATGTATGTATATGTATTTTGTTTACTTGATATTTTTACTATATCTACTATTATTAATGCTATTGTTTTTTAACGCATTTGGAATGTTTTTAAATACCTCCTTTACGTTTCACATGGCTTTCGTGTTAGTGGTCATTTTTATCTCTTATCCGATCGTTTTCAAACTTTGCCATATTGCTCATTTTGGTCATCAATACACGTTAATGTATCGTCTGCCATTACGTTGGAGATAAAATGTCGTATACAACGCGTTTTAAACACGCGGAAAGTAAATCTTCCTGACGTTTAATAAGCGTTCGTCCGGTGTCTTCCAACCTGTTCGCCTTGATATAAGATTTTAATTGTTTAAACGCCTATAATTCACTCTATATTTTATGAAATTTGCTCTATAGGTTTTCATTATCTCTCTTATATATGTTAGGTCACTCATATTGTTCTGAACGTTGATAGTGATATATGCGATCGTCAGAAGATGCTGGCCGTACATTCGATTTTTATGACTACCTACGCTGCTTGCTAACGGTACTTTCACAATAGTTTGACAGTTCCATGCGGTGTGTTGTGTTTGTGATTTTCGCCTTTAAATCTAAAACTGACCGTTCCGCAAGGATTTCTAACTATTTTTAAACCGCCTTGCGATATTTTACGATCTTTAATTATTAATGTATTTTTGTCTGTATAGTTTTTTTTCTCATCTCTAGTATATTTTCGAGCATTGTGGCGCAGTATCTAATCTAACCAGCAGTATAGCGGATAGAACCCACTGATCACTTGATGCTAAACATACACGCTACCATTGAGCCATACTGCTAGCTTATACATATGTTTGACTTTCCGCTACCGTCTCGTTTTGTCAGATTTTAATTGTTTAAACGCCTATAACTTCATCTTTTTCACACTACATATATCTTATAAAATTCGCATTATAGGCTCCCATTATCTCTCATATATATTTTTACTTCACTAAAGGTCCGATCATACCTAGTCAGCACGTACCGACTTCAGCAGGTATCCGGCCGTACGAAAAGTATTCTTTGGTACATTTTTTATGGGTATATTCATACCAACCGTCACGTTTACGCCACGGCAGGCTTACAGCAGTACCTGACATTTCCTGTTCATACCTTACAGCAACATCCGTCAACGTATCGTATCCGTTTTTTTGGCCATCGTGGAAATATACACGCGAATTACGTGCCATGAGTCTGCCACTTTGCTGTTTTAGACCAATTATCGATAGTGACAGTTGACAGCTGTTCAATCTTTCGACATGGTTTTGACGCAAATATTTAAAAAAATAATAATTTTTTACGGAAATATTGAAAAAAATTTTGCCCATCATCCACAAGCTCCTTATACAGTGTCCAAAACTCTCCTTCGGTTTTTCTATTTTTTAACATGGGATGCACATCAAAACGCCTCCGTGCTTTTTTATTGCCTTCTTGAGCTTCTTCTTCCAACAACAGCGCGATTATACATAATTTTTCGTTCGATAAACGTCGAAACATTTTTGCTGACTTGTATTCTGACGCGTAGCTACGAATGCACGTGTATGCATTCATATTGCAAGTACTCGACAATACGACGTAAGCAATGTTGCGCCGTATCGTCATGGCCTCTAATGTATAAGTAAGCCGATTTTGCCTTGCACTCGGCCAAATTGCTGTAAACGTGACGTGACCGCAACGTGTAGGTAGATATGAATAGAAATGTAATAAAATGACAAATTTGAAACGGAGTCGTGCAGTGCTGTTAAAGTATGAACAGACCTTAATAAGTTATATATTGATTGTTAAAATATTTATATTATAATTCGATATTTGTCTTATGGCCAAACGCCGAGACTTCATTGTTGACATTCATGTCTGACAGTCGGAGTTTGTTTAAAACTCTGTGATTTTGGCTGTTCTTCAAAGAGACCGATCTGCGATAATTCACGAAAAATTTTTAACTTCCTATGTCTTATTTTAACCATCTTCAAAACTTCGAATCTACATATGTAGATATGTATAAGTAACTACAAGACTGATACAAAAATAAATTTCACGTAGGAACGAACGAACCCACTCCATCCTTACACACTGACCCTGTACATCTCCATTCTATTTACGGACACCCCATCGAATATCCATCGACGGTTTGAGATCACTGAAAATTGAACAGGGGGCATATTGGCGACCGAAATATGCTGATAAGCCTCACGTTTGTCGGAGAATAAATTTCGGTACCCTTTTATGGGACCGGCTCGCCGCACAAATCACCGTTCGTTGATAACACCATGGATCCTGCGTTCTCATTATTATATCTACATATTTATAATATTATATTTTGGGCTGTGGGATTGGGTGTGTGTGGTAGTGGATATAAGCCTGCAAAAGTGTCTGCGCGATCATCGAATTTTCCCCGATAAATAGACCGGCTTATAATATTATCCCGAAAGTATTGACCGATCGTGGGATAATGTGTTTGCGAAAGTGCCGCGTTGCAGATTGCAATCGACGTGTATGGCATATTTATATAGTGTTCGGTGCACATTTTAGTACTCTATGGGGGGTGGTAGTAATTGGTGTTTAATGAATTGTTAGTTAAAACTACAGAAAATTGTGTGAATTTGAGTAAAATTTACAAAAATATCCGTTGCATGTGAGTGAGTGCGGCAGTTATATGGGAAATTTTCAATATTAATTATTTATATTAAAAATATTTTTGAAAAATATAAATTGTAAATTGAATTAAAGATAAATGTATAATATTTTAGTTTTATATTAAGATATTTTGGTTTAAGCTTAAAATTGATGGTAATATTTAAATCGTATATGTATGTATGTACATACGAGTGTGTATATATTATAAATACAAGTGTATCTTTATTGTACATATGTAGGTACAATAAGGGTGAACGCTTATCCATATATAACCAGCAGAATAGACTAGTGGTTAGCATATAATGCTTTGAACAGAGTGGTCACGGGTTCAAATCCCACTGGTTTCAGTCGACTAGACTTTGGATTTGAGACTCCAAGTCGATCGTTTACTATCAGAGTTTGCCAATTTATCTGATTTTCATTGAATCGGTTCCAACAAATTGGAAACCTTACCCATTTTCTTACCAAAATCTCGAGTTTTCAGAAATCTCGAATTTCGTTGAATTATTTAAAATGCTGCAAATTTACAAATTTTACCATAAATGTCTCTGTGGATGTTAATTGATATGTATTTACTGAAATTCGCTGTGAAACATACGCTCAAATTTACTACAAATTTGAGCGTATGTTTCTGTGGATATAAATTGATATGTATTTATGTACTTTGTATAATACTAATAATATTTGTATCAAATGTACAATGTTTCTGGCCAGGAAACCGCATTGAGGTTACCTGTTTGGCCTTTCAGGTATATATAAATGTGTAAAATATAATAAATAAAATGAACATAGTAAAAAACATACTTATATGTAACTAAAAAACTTTAAACCAGAATAAAAACTACGTTTTTAAATAAAATAAACGACCAAGTAATGTTGCAAATTTACGTGTTGGAATTTTTCACATTGTTTCGTTTGATAAATTAAATTCATTCATTCAGGCATTCCTGGTATAAATTAAAATACAAAATAAAATATATGTATTTGATATAGTTTTATTGATACAATTGTACTTTTTAATATCAAAAATAGTTTAAAAAGCAATTTAAAATTTTGCAATATAAAAATCTTTGTCACACACGAGTTCATGCATCAGTTGCTCGCACGTCCGATTAATTTGTTCGCGATAAATAATTGATGTATGAAACCTTAATTGCATTGTATTCAACTGTCGTTAGCAACCGATGGGTGAAATTAATCAAAACGAATATAATTACAGTTACCAATAATACTAATTCGATTGAAATGACGTCGAAAATTATTCGCGCTCGAATCACCTTTCGCACAATTCGACCAATCAAATTACGCTTTTATACGAGAATAACTTCAATACGGGCGAATTCGGCGAATAATTTCACTTTGACGAGACGAAAAATCAAACGCGTAATTTTTCAACATTTTTTCGAAATTATTTTTTCTCTGTTCCGATCGCAAATGAGAAGTCGACGTTCGTTGAAAGCGCGTAATGATTTACGCGCGTTGTTTAACGGTGCGTCACAAACGACGTAACGGCGTTAATGTTGCGGAAGGAAAATAATTTAACGCTAACAAGTGTGTAAACTAACGTGAATCTGATGAAAGAGACGAAACGTATCTGCTTCTGAGCAATTTGTAATTTTTTAGTCGACTAAGAGCTTTCAAGTCGGGAAATGTATGATTACTTAATTTTCAATTGATTGTTTAATGTGACAATTTGGTTTAATGTGGTATCTTGTATTTAATAGGAAAATTCACTCGATAGAAACTGAAAATTTTTCATATTTCGTATTTTTTGTTTATTTATGTATTTCTCAATCCTTCACATCAAAAGACTGTCAAAAAGTTTATCAAGTTCATGACTATATTCAAATCATTAGACAGTGGGCAAAATGTGAATCTGGATTCTTATTTATCAACGAATTTTTTGTAAACCTCTTACGCGAATCAAAAAACTTCAGTTGATTGTTTGACATTTCAGAAGTTTCTAAATGTAAACGTCATACGCACCAACTCTCATTCTTTAAGGTGGGGAGGGGGGGGGGGGAAATACTATAAATAATTTATATAATAATTTATATCTTGTAATTCTGACGTTATATTAGCATTGTTCATCGATGACTACATACATACGTTTACCTATGTATATGTGGATACGGTTTTTAATTGTATAATCTTTTAAAATTAAAATGTGAGAAAAGGAGTGGGGGGTGGAAAATCAAATAAACAAGGCTACTTGTTATTGGCAGTGGGTTAGCTGTCAACGTCTCCAAAATTTTTGCATTCTTAAACGTGTTTATTACGATTATATTTCACTATCGAATTGAAATCTGTATCGGAGGACAAACCTCGCCAAATAACAAAGTTTCAAAGCGATCGGAAGAAAAATAATACAGAAAAATTAACATAAGGTGAAAAAATCAAATAAAAGAATAAATAAAATCCTCAAATTCTATTCTTAGTTTCACATTGAATATAAAGTATGTAAAATATTTAATTCAACATTAGTTTGAACTCTTGTGGCACCACAGGAAGAACCAAATGCGCCACAATGGCCTGCCTAAGAAAATAAGAGAGAAAAATAAAAACCATAATAATAATAGTAATAATTCATAGATTAAAAAGAAATAAAAGGTAAAAGCAGAAAAATACAAGAAAAAAAACAAAAGGAAAAAAAAATCACAGCGAGGCCCAAATGGAAGAGAGTAGATTAAGATTCCACTCATACATCACATTAAAATTAAGAAAGTTATGATGAGCGCAGCTTACCGGACAAAATATGTTAAAATAATATCCGATAATCTACGCTCACCAAGGTGGAAAATATCGCATTCAGGCACAGCAGCAACGATTTCATTGAGAAGTTGAATAGCTCTCGGAATAGGAGCCATTCGAAAAAGAACTATACGAGCAGGAGGTACAACCATCAAATTATGATGCTGACCACGCACATAATTATTAGGGACATAAAGTCCCAACTATTCCAGCAAGTATATAAAAACGGACGCGATGTGGGTATGTTTGTGACGGACGCGTAGAGACACAGCCAATCAGAGGTCGAGTGGTGGCAGGGAAGCGGGGTTGCGGGGAAGTGGGGGGGGTGTGAAGCGTCTGACTTGTGCGACGTCAGGCTGAGGAACGGAAGTATATACACATAATTAATCATGTCAAAAGGATGAACGGGTTGGATCGGTGAGCATGTAATGCGCGCACTCAACTTTTTAGGATTAATATGTGCGCGCGCGCGTCTATAAATTACCTTACATTATATTTATGGATGCGGTGCATCCGCTCTAAAATCGCCAGACAAAATTGAACGACAGATTAACGGACGGCTGCTTTAAATGCAATTCTCGTCTTCTCGAATGATAGATTGCACATCAGAAGACGGGCAACCTTTCGATGTGCACAGATGCAATTATTAAAATGGTAATTATTAAAATTGAGTTGGATCTTTCAGGCGAGTTTAATAAGGCAAGATTCGATAAGTTCCGAATCTTGCCTTATTAAACTCGCCAGAAACATCCAACTCAATTTTAATAATTGCATCTGTGCAAATCGAAAGGTTACTCGTCATCTGATGTGCAATCTATCATTCGAGAAAACGAGAATTACGTTTAAAGCTGCCGTTCTGTTAATCTGTCGTTCGTTTGTCCAAACACTATATTTCTATATAACATATAACTTTATTTTAATTCCTGTATCAATTCCGTTCCGAAACCACCCCTTCAAATCAACGGGTACAACACTAGTCTATATATATATATATATATATATATATATATATATATATATATATATATATATATATATATATATATATATATATATATATATATATATATATATATATAATATATTTTTTGATTTTTAAATGCTTTTTATTATTACGAAATTATTTTCACAATACATCTTATATCTATTTTAATAGCTACTGATCAACTGATCATTTTCTATTTTACAATTTAATTTAATTTGGTTATTAATCACAGTATTATATTAGTCTAATGTTAATCTAAAGCATAATAGGAAAAAGAGCTCAAAAACCTATTTACAATCCTTATAAATGTTCATAATACATCTAATACATAATATTAATTAAATACTCTCTAGAGTCGATGACCTAAAGCAGATTGTGTTTAGGTAATCTGTGTTTATACCTGAAGGGTATAGACATTTTGTTGTAATCACCGAGACTCTTCACAAGTGTGTTACTATGGTTATTAGTGATTCTGTCATAGAATCTACTGGTTAGTTTGTTAGTAATGTCTGTAACAAACGGAATATTATATATGGCATGCAGTTTTTTCAGGTTAGTATATATGGGTGTATTATAAATTATTTTTAGGGATTTATTTTGTATTACTTGGAGCTTGGAAAGGTTAGTATTCGAGGCGTTATTCTATACAGGTGAAGCATAGGTTAATAATGGTAATATGAGCGCGCGATATAATTTTATTTTATTTAACATTGATAAAGAACTATGGCGATTAAATATAATATATAAAATTGAATGTCTGTATGGCTGTCTCTTATAAGCTCCTAATCCACTTTCAGGATATTTGTATGCATGTCCGGGAAGCTTACTGTGAAAAAAAACCAAACTCTTAATAATAATATTCGTAATTACGATTTTACCGATGCGAAAGCTTGAAGCGCTATTGTGTAGTCAAGGAAATGTGTTCGTTGATAACTACGCAACCAGTTGGTTTATGACGACACGGCGTTGAAGAGACGTTAGTACAGCTCCAACCATTACTAATTGAAACGGGAACGGGAATGGAAATTGCATGCCTTATTCTGGCATTGCAATAATTCAGTTAGTAATAATATAAAACTTGAAAAAGAGCTTTTTTTTAATGAATTAATTTGACCATTTATTAATGTGCTTACAATCGCTATCCGTTGTCCAGCTATCATATTTATGCTCAAATGACTTATGTAAGTGTTTCACTTGGTCCAAATCACATTTCGTATGCGCTTTGTGTGCACACAAGTACGTATATGTGCATTTTTAATATAAGCCCGTATTTGAAGGGGAATAAAATACTCTTTAAAGAAATTTCACGAGGCCAGAGTTGGCTTGATTGTTAAATATTTGACGGTTTTAAATCACACGTCCCCCTCTCGTATCCCCGAAGTCACAAAGACCAGAATACGACCTGAGCTTTTCAATAAAGTTTCAGCTCTCTTGTATATTAAGACCTGCCCCCCTCGCATTCCGGCACTCACTGAGACCTATTACTGCCATAATGCACACATTCGTAAGAGTTGGTGTGCTCTCTGCACTTTTCTCGCTCTCTGGATGTGCAGACGGAGTTGACTTCTTAAAATATTCATATATGGAAGTATATCTACTTGGAATGTGTACGCTTTTAGACTTTAAAAAAAAATGTGAGACTTTTAAAATGAGGATAAAATCAATGTACATACGTACATACATGTGTGTAGTAGGGTTTTTGAAAACCCGGTTTTTCAAAACCCGACGGTTCCGGGTCCAAAATCAAAATCAAAAACGTCCAGATTTTAAATTCAAACTATATTTATTTTTTATTTTGTTTCATTATACAATTCTGGATAAATCTAAATTAGTAATAAGCTTATTGTAAAAAACTAAATGTATGTAAGCTTATTGTAAATCATATTAACAATTAGATACAACATAACTTCTTATTGAATACTTATTTCGCAGATAAAACCGACTGAGGAGATAAACAGTGAAATGTCAGATTTGACATATTTGGCCAAAAATCAATATATATCGTGTATTACATTACATGAAGCTAGAATGCCAAATTTGAAATTTATATATACATGTGAGAGTTAAAACTATAAATATTTAAATATTAGAGATAACGAGAACCTATAGAGCAAGTTTTATAAAATAAAGAGTGAATTATAGGCGTTTAAACAATTAAAATCTTATATGGCCATATCAAGGCGAACACGGGACGAACGCTTATTAAACGTCAGGAAGGTTAACGGGCTCCGTTTTTAAAACGCGTTGTATACGATATTTTATCTCCAACGTAATGGCAGACGATACATTAACGTGTATTGATGACCAAAATGAGCAATATGGCAAAGTATGAAAACGATCGAATAAGAGATAAAAATGACCACTAACACGAAAGCCATGTGAAACGTAAAGGAGGTGAAGAGTATTCAAAGGTAAGTGGAGTCAGGTCGAGGTACAAGAAAACACGCAGGCAGGTTCCAGTTCTTTATTGCTGCTCGTCCGGTGGAGGTCAGGATCCGAATGCCACCGATCGAGAGCGTACCGTTCTTATATCATAGAGCGCTCAGCGCATACACGTTATGACCCGTATAGTCATTGGTCAAGGAGTCGGGTGTAGCCATTGGCCGCAACGCCCGACTCCACCATTGGTCGGCGTCACCATGACGTCACCGGTCTACGGGGCGTCTCTCTATGTAACGTTACATAACCCCCTTCTTAAGAGAGATCGTCCCGATCGACCCATTAATTTACACTTAAACAATTACACAATAGTTACATACAATTACAGTCAATATTCGACGGCCTTATACCTTGCGAGTCTATCCAGGTGCACCACCATTAATCGGTTTGAGCCGTCGAATTCCCTGCGTATCCTATACACTACGTCACTAAGTTTGGTCACTATGGTGTACGGTCCTTCCCACAGCGATTGCAGCTTTGGTGAAAGCCCTAGAGTCTTGGCAGGGTTGTACAGCCATACTCGGTCACCTGTTTCGTACGCCGGTTCGGTTCTGCGGACGTCGTATCGCGTCTTCATACGGCTATTCTGCATCCGGAGGTGGGCTCTGGCGAACCGATGTACCTTGGCCATGTCTTCGGTCAACTTCGTGGTATATCGGTGTGGATCCTGAGGTTCGCTGTCTGGTGGAGGGCCCCCATATAGTAGGTCCGCCGGCATGCGCAGTTCTCGTCCGTACATCATGGCTGCTGGTGATGCTCCTGTCGCATCGTGTTGGGCCGCTCTATATGCCATGAGGAAGTGCGGAACCAGCGTGTCCCAGTCGTCCTGCTCGTCGTTGACGAACTTCGTCAAGTGCGCCCGCATGGTTCGATTGAGTCGCTCGACCATTCCATCGGACTGAGGTCGGTATGGTGTTGTTCTCGTTTTGTGTACGCCCAGCCGGTCCAGTGCCTGACGGAACAACTTCGACTCGAAGTTTCGTCCCTGGTCAGAGTGCAGCTCGTTCGGGACGCCTAGCCGCGTGAACACTTGTTCTACCAGGGCGTCTGCTACGGTCTCTGCCTCCTGGTTCGGTAGTGGAATCGCTTCCGGCCACTTCGTGAAGTAGTCCATGGCCACCAGTATGTATCGGTTTCCTCGTTCGGTGGCCGGGAGTGGACCCAGAATGTCGACTGCCATTCGTTGTAGTGGCGTCCCCGAAAGGTACGGTTGAAGTGCCCCGCGATTCCTTCGGTGTGGTCCGTTGTGGGCCCCGCACTGTGCGCATCGTTCGCACCACTGGGTGACGTCGATTCGACACGTCGGCCAGTAATATTTTTGGCGCACGTTTCGGTACGTTTTATTGATACCGAAGTGGCCCCCCGTGGGCGCGTTGTGCATCTCCCACATGATTTCGGGTATCTTCTCAGTCGGCACCACCAGCTGCTTTGTGTGACGTGTTCCCGCGGTGTTCTCCCATCTCCGGTACAGCTTACCGCCTTCCACCTCCAATGCGTCCCATTGGGTCCACAGTATTTTCAGTTCCTGCTCCTCAGCAGATACTGTTTCCCACGGTGGTCTCGTTCCGGCGTTCTTCCACTCGACGATTTTGTCGATCGTCGAGTTTGTCATCTCGTTGGGCAAGATCCCTACGAGGGCTACTCGTGCTTCCGGTTCTGCGGGTTCTACTGGTTCCGTTCGGGTCGAGTCGTTTTCTTGATCGGTTGTCTCTGCGCGTGAGCATTTGGGACACTCTTCCGTACACGGCCTTCGCGATAGTGCGTCCGCGTTCCCGTGCTTTATCCCCGGTCGATGAATGATGGTCACGTTGTACTGGCCCAGAATTTCCAGCCACCTCGCCAACTGGCCCTCCGGTCTTTTGAAGTTCTTCAGCCACGTTAACGCTGAGTGGTCGGTTCGTAACGTGAACTTCGAGCCCGATAGGTAGTGGTGGAAGTGTTGAATGGCTTTAATTGCCGCCAATAGTTCTTTTCGGGTCACGCAATAGTTTTGTTCGGGTTTGTTCATTGTCCGGCTGAAATACCCGATCACTTTCTCCACCCCCCCTTGAACTTGAGACAAAACTGCACCGATGCTATGTTGACTGGCGTCGGTGTCCAACACATATCGCTCTCCCGGCTGGGGATACGACATAATTGGCGTGGTAGTCAGCGCTTCTTTCAACTTTTCGAACGCTTGTTCGCACGTCGGTGTCCACTTGAACTCGCGCCCTTTTTCCGTTAGCTGATGGAGTGGTTTCGCGATCTCGGCGAAATTGCGCACAAATTTTCGGTAGTACGTGGCCAGTCCCAGGAAGCTGCGCATTTGGGTTTGTGTTTTCGGAGTCGTCCAGTCCCGCACGGTTTGGACTTTCTTCGGATCTATCGCAATTCCTTCGGCTGACACTCGGTGTCCCAGAAATTCGACCTCGCGGCAGCACAATCGACACTTGTCTGCATTCAATTTAAGGCCGGCTGCCTGTATCCGTTCGAACACATTGTTTAAATGCACCAAGTGTTCGTCGTAAGTTTTGCTGTGCACGATAATGTCGTCTAGATACACGAGGACATTGCTTATGTCACCGACCACTTTTGTCATTAACCGTACGAACGTCGCTGGCGCGTTACACAACCCGAATGGCATCACTTTGAACTGAAACAGACCGAACTCTGTTACGAACGCTGTCTTCTCGCGGTCTTCCGGGGCGACCGGTACCTGCCAGAATCCGCTCTGCAGATCCAGTGTGCTGAAGTAGCTCGCTCCGTTCAACTGGTCGAAAGTGTCGTCGATCCTCGGGATGGGGTGTGAGTCTATTTTGGTGACGGTGTTCAGTTTCCGGTAGTCCACGCACATCCTTAGCGACCCGTCCTTTTTGGCGACCGGAACTACCGGTGACGCCCACGGCCCGTGCCCCGGTTCTATCGCGCCCTGCTTCAGTAAGTCGTCGATCATAGCGCGTACTTCCTCTTTCCGTGCTAGCGGTATCCTTCTCGGCGGCTGTTTCATCGGCTTCGCGTCTCCCACGTCGATGGTGTGGACCGCCTTGGTGGTCCTTCCTTGGTCCTTCTCGTCCCGGGCGAACGCTTTCCGATTTTCCCGAATCATGGTCTCGAGGCGCCGTTTCTCTTCTGGCATAATATCGGCCCTCTCGAGTAACGCCGTGATCTTCGGGTGGGGTACTTCCCCGCGGATGCTCTTGACAGCAGGTGCATTTTTCTTGCCTTTCTCGCGTTGCACGCCCCTGATGATACACTTCTCCTCTCCGCCCAACTCGAACGTAGCTCGGACATGTCTCAGTGCGTCCAGTCCCAACAATATGGGATCCTGGATATCCGCCACCGCTACGTTCCACGGAAACTTTTCGCCCTGCAGATTAAGGGTCACCCGTATCCATCGGTGGATCTTGATGGTTTGGCCCGCCGCTTGCCGCGCTCTGCTGTAATGGCCCTTCACGACGGTGTAATCTTTAGGAGAGATCTTCGCGAACAGTTCCGGGTTGATCACCGTGATGCACGCCCCGGTGTCCCCCACCATTCGACACGGCACGCCTCCGATCTCTCCTTTCACGACAAACGAGCCGGCCGTGCCGCTGCCGTCCAGTTTGTTCACTCCGGGTGTTTTGCGTGCACCGGTGATCGGTCTGACCCGTAACAGGCCGATCACTGCTCGTTTCCCGAAGCCGCCTCCTCCTCGTCGTCTTCATCCTCGTCGTTCGTTGGCTCCAGCTTCCGGACCCTCTTCTTGCGGCACAACCGGCTAATGTGTCCCGTTTGTCCGCAGTTCCAACACGTTGGAGTGGTAGTGGCTGGTCGCGCTGTCTGGTCCGATGACACCCATCGTGGGGGTCGCACGGCCGGTCGAGATGGTCTGAACGCTCCCGCGTCGGGACGTACTGTTCTCGACGTTGGTTGTGCCGACCGTTGTTCCTTCGCTTCGAAGATGACGGCTTGTCGTGTTGCGTCGGCTCTGGTTATCACGTCCGCTGTAGTCGGGGTGATCCGGAGCGCGCCAAGTTTGGCCCGTAGACTGGGGTACGTGAAGGAGTTCGCCGCTATGCACACGGTCATGCGTTCGACTGCTTCGGCGTTCGTGTGGACGCCGTCCAGCATGTCTTCGCAGAGGGCTCGTATCGCGTCTACGTGGTCCGCGGCTGGTTCTTCCGCACTCCATCTTCTCTGTTCCGCTGCCGCATGGCATGCAATCGGTGTGCCCTGTCGTCTGAAGCGTTGGGCCAGCTCTTCCGTCAAGTCGTCGTAGCTCAGCGTCGATGGCAGCTGACTGGCGAAAATGGCGGCCGCACCTCGGAGTTGGCAGCACAGTCGGTCCTCCAGGTTCGTCGTCTCCTTGTTCAGCCGTGCAGCAAACTCGAAGTGGTTGAGGAAGTCCTTCCACCGTTCAGTACCGTCGAACGTGGTGTAGTCGTACCGGTGGGAATGTTGCCGCACCCCGTACGTGTCTCGCTGTGTGGTCCGCCTGTCCTCGTAACATACCTCTGATCTCCTCGGTGGTTCTGGATGTACGTCGGCTTTCGGCTGCGTTGGTGTCGCAGACTTCTCCCAGGACTGCAAAAACGTGGCGAAGGTGTTTTGCAGGGACTGGACCTGCTCTTGGCAGCTCGCCATTCCCTGGCTTAGCTCCTTGTAGCTCGGCTCCGGTGTCCTTGGCACCCGGCTCCTCGACACCCGGCTCCTCTGCTCCTCCCGTCTCCGTCCTCCGTTGCTCGGCTCCCCAGGGCTTTGTTCTCGATCCGGCTCCATTTCTTCCGGCAGCGATGAAGACCCCGAATCCGCACCTTTGTGGCTCCTTGTCTCAACCATGTAGATCCCACTTCTGACACCAGTGAAGAGTATTCAAAGGTAAGTGGAGTCAGGTCGAGGTACAAGAAAACACGCAGGCAGGTTCCAGTTCTTTATTGCTGCTCGTCCGGTGGAGGTCAGGATCCGAATGCCACCGATCGAGAGCGTACCGTTCTTATATCATAGAGCGCTCAGCGCATACACGTTATGACCCGTATAGTCATTGGTCAAGGAGTCGGGTGTAGCCATTGGCCGCAACGCCCGACTCCACCATTGGTCGGCGTCACCATGACGTCACCGGTCTACGGGGCGTCTCTCTATGTAACGTTACAGAGGTATGTAAAAATAGGTTGTTCGATAAATTCAAATTATTTTTCAATAACTAGATATAATATATGCATTTTATGTATTTTAAGTGATGTGAAATATCGACAGTAAAAAAGAATGAAATAATGTATGTTATGGAAATTAATAACATCTTTTGATCAGGCTATTTGTTTACTGAAGTTAAAATTATTTAACAAATAAATACAGTCAATATTAATATTCTTAACACAATTATATCTCAGCAGAGGTATACCAATATAATCGGCACATTTGGCAAATATGTATGTGATTTTGTGTCCCTTTATTATAATCTTTTTAATAAAATTGGCAAACTCTGATAAGAAACAATCGATTTGGAGTCACAAAACCCCCAAATCTAACCAGCAGTTTTGGCGGATCAAACCAGTGATCGCATGGTGCTAAACATATACGCTACCATTAAGCCAAACTGCTGACTATCATTATTTTTATAGAATTTTGTAGTTTTCCGAAAAATATAATGAAAACTATACTTATATCCGTTAAAAAAGAAAACTGATTTTTTAAGAGAATTACAAGAGATAATTAAAATAAAGTACATACCGCTAACGAAATCAGGTATGATGATGATGATGATAATGTTGAAACGATGTTTATACTCTAAAGTATTACAGTAGTCTAAGGCAAAATTTAAAAAATATGTACACTGTATATGGTTGAAATTCTAAATTTAGCCAAATTTTAGTACGCCGTATTGTTTTTGGTATTTATCTTCAGTATTTGCAAAATCCGTTCCATTGTTCGCAGTTTTCTCAGAACTCACAAGCCGTAAAATCAAGTTCTCGAACAAATAAGGTCATATATGAATCATGTACACACAGAATCTATAAATAACACATACATATTTGGATATTTTCAATGTATCATTTTGAATTTGTACGTTAAGAGGGCAGGACCAGCGCCTTGTCCATACAAACGTATTAAACTTCTCCCTTCCTCAATTATGGCACTAGAGAAATTTTTTTTAATATGATATTTATATCCATCATAGGCATGTTTTAATTTTTTAATTTTTTTGATTATTTTATTTTTTGATTAATCAAAAAAATAAAAAAATTGAAACATGGTGGTAATAAAAGCATATTAAAAAAAATTTCTCTAGGGCCATAATCGAGGAAGTCTAATACGTTTGTATGGACAAGGCGCTGGGGTCTAGCCCTCTTAATACTCGAAATTTTAAATACCCGGATCCGGCGGGTTTTGAATTCCGGATCCCGAATCCGGGTTTTAAGTCATTACTAGAGGTAGGATAGCCAAGGTGCCGCTCATTGTTCCATTGTTGTAAATCCTTTGTAAATCCTTCGGCAAACTTTTAACAATGCATTTACAACATTTGAACAATACGCGGCACCCCCTGGGTCCGGGCTTTAGTCATTACCCGGCCGGGTCGAGTCGAGTCCAGAAACCCTAATATGTAGGCTTGTATGAATGGTTGTCCATATATTCAAACTGAGCACATGATTTCTTTGAATTACCTAATAATTTGATAGACAGGAAAGTTTTTAACCCATAAAATAACTATATTGTTGTGTTAGTTGCACTAAAAGTGGATACGACAAGTGGGAGGGTGGGGGGTGAAGAAAATGTGACGCCATTTTGTACGTGAGGGCCGCCATGTTGTCAAAACAGTATCCGGAGGTCGCATCCGGTACGTGTATTTTTCCGAGTTTCAATTTCAGCAGCCGGAAAAAACGGAAGAGGTGCAGGAAATTGCTGCGAGCACGAGATTTTCACACCGAAACACTGTAAAAGCTTTTCCGCGAGTTTCAAACCTCTCTTTACAACTACACACTCGCCGACGCTTAAAATAAAATTAAAATGAATTTAAAATAACATTTCGAATAAGAGAAGAGACGCAGACTCGTTAAAATAAATGCGCGAGAAAAGAGAGACGAAATAAAAGCGGTACGCGTTTGAAAACAAACCTAATATACCCCGACCAGAGTTTCTTAACCTTTTACTTTTGTACTATGAATCTCTTTGTCAGTAAAATGAAAGCCATAGACTCTATATTTTATTACATATTAACTATATTTTATTCTACACACTACAAAAATTAAACTCACATAAGCAAAATTTATATACATACATACATACACTTCAAATAAGAAACAAGTTTTTAAGAAACTTCAAATAAGAAACAAGGTTTGTTAAGTAATTCTTATGGAAAAGGAAAAGGAGAGTCATCCCCTTCAACTCCATGGTAAAAATGTTGGGGTATAACATTTCATTAAGCCACATCACTTCAAAAACGTATTTAATAATGGCACCGTCACAAAGCCGCGCGGGACAAAATCGCTTCGACGAAACCGCGCGACGATAAAACCGCGAAACGCATATTTAATCAAATATAAACAAGAAATTAAATATATAAACTGGGTCTATAGGCTTTGCTGCCTCTCCCGAGTATGTTAAATAAAATAAAAAAAGTAATATAATTATTAAAAACAGGTCTAATATGTATTAATTTATGTACAAGTCATATGAGATGATCGAAACATATGTATGTATGTAGTCAAATTATACATAATAATATGTAAATTAAACTAAATTAAACATCCTTATTCAGCTGTCACTTTGACACTTGGTTATAATATTACACGCTGTCCAGTTCACGGATTCGGCAAATTCTTTGTCGAAATTCTTTCACGCATTCGACAAAGAATTTGCCGAATCCGTGAACTGGGCAACGTGCTTGCATGTTTCACGTATTCGGCAATTCTGTTGCCGAATGCATGTAATAGACAATTTCACGGATTTGGTGTAAAATATATAAGAAAAATCTGATAGAACACAGTATTGATAAAATAAGAATCGTTTATGGATTTTTAAATTGTACTTTTGAATTGCTTCACAATATATTTAACTTGAATAACAAAAATAGATATATTAAATATAATTACATATATGTACATAAGTTTAAAATAATATCGAAGTATCAGCACAAATTCAAAAGTACATTCTCGAAATAAATAAACGATTCTTATTTTATCATTACTGTATTCTATCGGATTTTCTTATACATCGTCGTGTTTTTACTTACCTCTTATACAGTTCACATGGTTTTCGTGTTATTAATATTTATATTAATTGTTTTTGTATTTATTTTCTTACTTATATTTGTTTATATATGCGCTATTTTCGTTTGGGCGATTTTGTCTCTCTGCGAATTCGTCCAAGCAATTTTGTCCAGCATCTTTAACAATTTATAAAACAAGTTGAAATATTGTTTTTTATATTCCAAATTTGAATCAAAAATTAATTTCATGGTTTGGGATAATATTTGACAAAAAAACATATCTCGCTAGATTTTATTTTACATTTAATTGTTGGGAATGTCAATTTGCATGTTGTTGCTAATAGAATGAAGCCTTCTATAGCTCACTTTACAAGAAAAACATTCGATTCTTCCAGAGGAAACTAGAATTTTCCAAGACTTTTTTAAATTTGTTGAATGTCTGTCTGTCTCTTATAGGCTCCTAAACCACTCAACCGATTACAATGGAACTTTTAGGATTTGTTGAATGCATGTCCGGAAAGCTTACTGTAAAATCGCCCAAAAACAGGAACGGAAACGGGAAAACGGGAATGAGTGGCATTGCAACGCAATAATTTTAAATGTTTTCGCTCCTACATTTTTCCGACAAATGGGAATGGGAACCAGAAAGGGAAAGCAACTGAAAGAAGAAAGCAACGGATAAGGGGAACGGGAATTGCATGCTTTATTCTGGAATTTCAACGCATGCCGGATTCAGCTAGTATATTACATAAAAATCAAATTTCAGATACATTTGAGTAAAACACTAACAAGGGAAGTTTGCAAAAAGTTTGGCCTCTACGCTTACTAAATAGATTTCAAGATTAATTGATTTTTGCGACCCCTAGAAATCTTTCCACGAGAACCCCCGTGAAACGCTGGTTACGAACCTCTGACCTAGATGGTATTACTGTCGGACGCCGGACAGGCAATTGAATTGACGATCCCTGTTTACAACATTGCGGACATTTATCAAGTTCTTTATATTCCCCAGCGTTTCCTGAACATATCCCTTTTTTCTAAACTATTTTTTTCCGGATTCCATCTCATAAACAACTGGGTCCCAAGAGTGCGCGCGTATAGGCAGATATTTCCTCTCGCAACAATGGCTGTTCGATTTGTACCGGAAGTGATACTTTTCCGGTGTTGATTTAATACATTTATTATATACTATATACGTGTGAGCTTCAAATGCGATATATTGTTTGCGAAATTTCGTATCTTGGCGTGTGTGCTTTTGAAGTTGGCGTCTTGCGGTTTTACGTCGAAACGCTTCGCGGCCATTTTAATTATTTCGCACAAGAATACGTCGTAAGTGTTAATTTAGTTAATTGCATTGCAGAATTTGTAACTTTATTATTAATAAAATATTCTGAGATTCTAATTTGGGTGGGAACTTTGGATAATTATGTGATGGGTAAATTTTACCGAATTATGTGTAATATACATATGTACATTGGATGACGTAATTAGTTTAAATGAATTTCATAGATATTATTAATATAAGCTGAAATATTATTTGATCTATTTTAAGGTTAATAATACATGCAAATATAAGACATATTAATATATCTTTACTTTACTATCTTATACCTATATTATTCATATATGGCGTCTTAATTTATATTTATTATTTATTGATATTATCCACAAAATCAGCAAGTCACTACCTGGAAATTATGTCAAATTACTGGAATCATACTTATTCGGACGCAAATTCAGAGTTGCTCATGAGGAGGCATTCTCTAACTTTTTCACAGCCTCTGCAGGAGTACCACAGGGAAGCGTTATAGGGCCTATACTGTACCTGATATACACTGCTGACATCCCGACAAGCGAAGAGACATTCATTGGAACATTTGCAGATGACACAGTCATTATGTCATCGAGTGAGTCGCAAGCGGAAGCATTTGAACGCCTGCAGCGTGCATTGGATAAGATCAGCAAATGGACCAAGGATTGGAAAATGAAACTCAACGAGCTAAAATCAATGCAGGTCACATTTGCACTGCGACGAAACAGTATCAGCATTCAGACTTTCATAAACGGAATCCAAGTTCCACAAGGTTTGTCAGCCAAATATTTAGGACTGCATCTTGACTCAAGGCTTACGTGGAGGCATCATATTAAAAAAATAGAATAGATTCGAATGAAACAAAGAAAAATGCATTGGCTAATAGGAAGACACTCCAAATTAGACCTACAATGCAAAAAACTGATATACCAGGTAATCGTGAAGCCAATATGGACATATGGCATACAACTGTGGGGATGCAATAAGCCATCCAACATCGAAAAAATGCAAAGATGTCAAAACCAGTTTCTGAGGATTATCACCGATGCATATCGCTTCGTCACAAATGAAGAGATCCACAAGGACCTTAAAATCCAAAAAGTAAAAAAAGTCATCCGAGAATGCGCCGGGAGGCACGAGTTGAGACTGCACCGTCACCCTAACATAGAAGCGTTGCAGCTACTGGACACAACTCACTAGCAGAGGCGTTTATATCGAAAAAAGCCTCACGAATTGGTGTTCTGAATGTGAGAGATTCAGAAGCCCAATTCACAATATTGGGGACGGACTGATGATTCCGTAGTGCCCGTACATGATCTGAAGAGCAGCGATATCACTGGTGATGATTTATCGGGAATCGATAAGATGGCACCAATAAAAAAAAATAACATAAAAAAAAAATTATTGATATTTTCAATATTTCACCATTTTTATCTATTCACTATGTCGTCTATCCATTTTTTTAAATGATTTTTCACCTTGATTAATATTAAAAATGATAAATATTAAATTTTGTTTAATTTTTAATTTTTAATGTGTACTGTTTTTTTAATTTTCTTCTTTAAATATGTATTTTGGGTAGCACGTGAAGTGTTAAATAAAATAATTTTTTTTTATATATTTTATAATATATGTATTTATGATTATAAAAAATATCTATTATTTTTATATATATAATTCTGACCACAGAGTCTTATTGGGGTAACCTGTAAAGACACTGTGGCATATTTTTATTCAAATAAAATAAAATTATAAACTTGGTCTATGTTTTAAAGTTAGTTAAAATAAATGTTCTGAATAATGAATATGTGTTGACGTCTGGCTTTATATTTTACATTTAAGAATTATAACATGGATTGTTTGAACCTAAAACAAAAGTTAGAGAAATACATTTAACAACAACACCAGCATGGTCTAGTGGTGAGTTTTGTATTCTTTCGTGCAGGCTGTCACGGGTTCGATTCCCACTAGAATCTCGTTGTTGGACAGACCTTGGTTTGTCGAGGTCGATTGTTTCTTATCAGAATTTGCCAATTTTTCTGATTTTCATTGAAACGGTTCCTGTAAAATTGGCGTCCCCTCTCCAATTTTTATGCCTTGAGCTATTGTTATATCGCAGGTTTCGCCAGATTTCTCTCCATAGATGTTAAAAAAAAAACGTATTGTATCATGAAAAATGTTATTGATCGTATTGTATACGATGTTTATGTAATAATTATGTATTTAATATATGTATATATAATTTCTTGAGTATGAATCTGTTTAACACACTCGCCACTTTGAAGAAATCTGTTAGTGATTATGATTAATAAGTTATGATTAATTGATAAAAATAAAATAAAAATATATCAATATAAAATTTTAAAATGCTTAACAAATTCTCACTAATACATTTTGAAGAGCCTTAAATTTCTATTCGCCTTTTTTCAAAGAAGGTAAATTGGGTTGAAATATATGACATTGCAGCGATAAATTGCATTATATAAAATGCACATCATTGCCGTAGTAAAATTATAAATATTTCACTAACAGATATGCAATATTAAATTAAAAGTACATATAGTAATATTGTTTATGCTAAAATTGTGTTGAAGTGCTTTTACGTATTCAAAGTCTTTGCACAATCGATGAGAAATTTAATGGAAAGAAAATTGCACCTCGATACTTTAATGGAATGCGATGCACTTCACACAATAAAAATGACAAAACCAAAAAATAAAAATAAAACAAGAGATTGTGACGATGCAAGGACTGATTGAAAATGAAATTCAATAATGGATCGTTGGTACGAAACTGATCTGTCGACTGACTGCAACTTGAAATTCGATTAAAACTGCACGTGCTAGCAATCGATGCGAAAGCATCTATAGGTATCTATATGTATAATACTATCATGTCAACTGGTGTGTTCTACAAACTCGAATCGAAGCTTATTTTGATCATTGAATAGAAACTAAATGTAGATTTAACCCTCCCTCACCGAAGTGGGGTATGCAAGTGCCCCAATTTTTACGTTTTTCGTAATAACTATGTGGTTTTCAAAGCTATACACCCTATATTTCTTGTATTCCTAGAATGAACTACAAGAAATTTATTTTTATAGATTTCGTATGATTTTGAAAAGGGGTACATCGTAAAAAAATACATTTATACATTTCTACGTTCCAAATTCGGTAGCGATAAGTCATGATTTTGACTGTTCGCTTGTATATTCTTGTTGATCGATGAATCAATGCGAGAGAAAAAGACAGCTATATTTTCGTAAGCTGTTGCTTTCGTCGCTTTGGGCGCGTGGTTATTGAGTCGTGCAGTCGCCTGTTGGCCTTACCTATGTGCGTTTGAATGTCGATACTTGTATTTTTTAATACAAAAATAGTCAAAAATATGCTATAGGACTAAAGCTTTTTATGTTGATATATAAAATGTCAAATATAAACCTAGTCAGAAAGATAACAATAGGTAATATGCATATGGGCGAATGCAATGCACAAAATGAACATTTGTTCTATGAATGAACATTTATAATATATATGAGCCGTTTTATCTGAAAGTGGAGGAGGTCTAATTTTCAGTTCCAAAAACATTATTTCTGTTTGACTTAATTCACAAATTGTTATCACTTCTTTCAATTCGATATGGCCATCACTTTATTATTCATTATATGTCCACATCATTATACATATGTCCATCACTTATCACTTCTTTCAATTCGATATTCCAGTATCTCGGAAAAGCAGAATAAACGTTTTACAGGCATCCAGAATTTTTGAATATTGTTAAACGCAAGATATTATATTTAATGTTTTGCGAAATATTTTTAAACTTTTGCCACATTCAAATATATTTATTTATTTATTTAAATTGGCACATATACAGAATAAAATATAAATAAGGCGAAATAAGAAGAGGTATGTTAAAAAAAAAAGTGAGACAAAAAAATAATAAATACAAATAAAAATATAGTATTCGATGTACAGTGAGCACCACATGGTAATATAAGAAAACGAAAAAAAAAATTACAAAAATATATCAAAATTAAAAAAAAACAATAAATGACAATGAAGGTGAAGAAGCAAATCAACCATAGATTAGCTTCTTCACCTTAGCTTTAAAAAATATTGAAAGAGTCAGCAAAAAGGTCGGGACAATCATCTATAACGGCTCATACATACATATATTTAAGTTAATACATATGTATGTACATATGTTAATGTCATTATTGCCAAAATCGTATCTAACATCATTATCAAATTTTAAAATAAATTATTATTATTGAAAAACAATAATTTATAAATAAATCATTCACGAATAATTATTATGTAGATGGGAAATTAAAAAATGTTACATTATCAACAATACTTCGTCTTAACAAAATTAGAATGACCTTGAAAAAAAATTAAGACATTATTAAATATCATTTTTAACAAGCAATTATTTTTTATTATTCTTTTTCAGCTAAGGTCTAGATATAATTCTAATTTTTAATTTTTTTTAATTAAAATGTTTGTAAAACGGCTTAACGTATACACTCCACGGGATCGTTAGATGAAAGATCCGATTTTAATACCTTTAGGTTATAATTAGGAAACTTTTTCAATTAATAAAATATGTATAAAACTCTCGTGTGTGAATGTTTTCCGGTTTAATTATAATTTTACATAGATTTCGTAAATATTTAAAATCATTTTAAAAAGGATTAAAAGTCGGAAAAGTAATTTATGCCACTGAATGTAGGCGTATGTATGTATAAAATAATATTAAAGATATACCATTAGTAAAACATTTAATTAATGCATCCAAATAAATAAAACTAGTAGCATAAGCTGAAGTTTCTATTTGATTTGACTCTAAAAGCTTATATTTACCGTAAAAAAATATCTGTTTTAATTATTGATTTAATATTTGAGGATAATAAATGTGGTGCATTTTTTAATCCAAAAAATGTATTCGCAAAGTTTGTTTATCACGTGAAAGAAAATTCCTGTCGGAAAATTTGTAATGAATTCCCACAATGTCGACCATGTTGATCTCACGATTTGAATACCAATGTCGAGAGTGACGATGGAGATTCCCAAACTTTATCCCAAACGATGTTCCAACCTTCGGAAAATTGCCAATATGATATTTAACAACCGCCGGAAAATTTTTGTGGGATAAAAATTGCACATTTGAATACTTTACGACGACTGTCCATACAAAAAACATTCTCTAATGGGTGGGAAAAGTGGATTTTTTCCGGGTTACCACTTTTAAATGTGTGTGTGGCGTTTTTTTTCGAGTGAAATTTTTATTATTTGTATTATTCGTGACGACGACATGAAAAATAAAGTCTGCAAAAAAATAAAACCGCTGAAAAATGTTAATTCCACAGCGTAGAAGCTCGGTTTTTTTGCATACACGTTTTCCTACAGCCGGCGTTTATATTTCGCAGCGCATTTTTTCGAAAGCAATATGTACTTTGCACAAAACGGAAATGTAAAAAAATTACACACATTCAGTGGAAATGTTGAAAATTCGCTCGCCACTGAGTGAGTAAACTTTGTAAAAAGTGTGCGTGATCGAAATGTTCGAGTTTTTCCACGTCTAGCGAACGGAATTTCAGATTTTTCCCAATAACATAAATAAAATGAAAAATCACCTACAAGCTAAAGTTTCAGTTCTTGAATATTCAATATATGTATATATATCCAACGTATTGAAAAGAGTTTTAAAATATTGAAATAAATATTTAATAATTTTTCCTAAACCAAACTGAAAACTACTGTATTTATTTTTTTATTTTTTATTTTTTCATTTAATTTACACCAAGAAGGCCTAACAGGTAAACCCAATGCACCTTCCTGGCCAAAGACAATTATATAAACATATATGTATACCATCCATATATACACAAATTCTTACACGTATACACAAATACAGATACATACATTCATAAATATAAAAATACACATATATACATATACATACATACACACCTACATATATATATATACATACACACATACATATACATATATACATATACATACACACATATATATACATATATACATATACATACATATATACATATACATATACATATATATATATATATATATATATACATATATATATACATATACATATATGTAGAATTGATTTTTAAACGAGCCGAGATAGAGTGTGTGTGGTATGCCTGGGAAAGACCGGATGCGTGTTGTTATGGTCACTTGTTGGAGAACGAGCCCGAAGAGATGTATAATAAATACATAGTTCTGACTTAATCTGCGTTTCACTTGGAATCCTTCACATCCGGATCCTATATTTGGGGGCTTTGTCCGGGATGCCTGAAGACATTTCGAGTGACAGCCGGAAGCGGTCAGACGACGACGCGGAGTTTTGACAGTTGAGGTTAGGACGCGCGGTACGAGCATGAAGGCGAAGCCCGTGACGTCGGTGACGTCACGTCAGCGAACACGCCACACGACGATGATGATATCCACGACGAGAAAGACGACGCCAGTGGCAACGACGACGAGGGAGATACCACAGTTCAATTTCCGAGATCTGGAGGTTGATTTCGGTCTGCCGAAATATAACGGCAGAAATAGCCCTATTGCAGTGTGGATTGAGCGCCTCGAAGAAAACGCGCAAATCCTCGGCTGGACGGAGACACAACAGTTGGTGTATGGGCGGATGCTGTGTGAAGGAACTGCCAAGAACTTCTTGGACTCGGAAACGGGCATAATCACGTGGGCGATATTAAAAGAACGATTGACCAGAGAGTTTGGCCATCAGTTGAATAGTGCGGACGTGCACAGAGAACTGAGGTTAGAGAAAAAGGGAAAAGCAGAAGACAGTTTAAGCTATATCTACCGGATGAAGGGGATTGCAGCCAAGTGTAGTTTTATTGAGGAAGAGGCGATTATCGCGTACATAATTGGTGGACTTGGGTTTGATAAGTACGAAAAATTGATTCTGAGCTGGGCTGGATCTATTAAGGAGCTGAAGACGCGAATTACGCAGTGCGAGAAAATTAGAGAGGACGACGAACCCAGGGTGACGGGGCCCGTGAGAAACCGTGAAAACCGAGAAAGACTGAGTTCACGATGCTACAATTGTAGTGGACGTGGTCACTTAGCAGCCGACTGTAGGTTTAAGACGAGAGGAACTCGTTGTTTCAATTGTAACGAGTTTGGGCACATATCAGCTCAATGTAACAGCACCAAAACAAAGACTGTCTTGACAATACAAGAAGAAATAAGAGAACCAGTCAGTATTCCAATACAAGAAGAAATAAGAGAACCAGTCAGTATTCCAATACAAGAAGAAATAAGAGAACCAGTCAGTATTCCAACACAAGAGGACGAGGCGAACATGGCCGATGGAGATGTAAACATGGCCGATGTAAGTGTGAACAGTGATGGTTTGCACAGAAAAAGACCTTTGCAGCAACGGGCTTCACGAGAGATGTCTGCTCAAAGAAAACTCATTGTTTCCAATGATGAAGAGGACGATGCGAACATGGCTGATGGAGGTGTGAACCTGGCTGATGGAAGTATGGACGGTGATGGTTTGCAAAGAGGAAGACTTTGGGACTACGGAGACATACCGTCTTCAAATACAGATCAACCACCCGATGATCAATTTAGAAAAGGATCTAAGGATTATAGTCATTTGAAGAATTCTGAAGATGAGAATAAAGAAGAGGAGAAACATAAAGACAAAGAGAAAGATATGGCTAAATCACAAGAAGGATTAAGAGACCCAGTCAAAATTTCAACACCGAAGGACACTGTATTCACTTTCAAGCTCGGTCGTAGTCGGATTGATGTTAATTCAATGGAAAAGAAAATAGAACCATGGATTGGGAAAAGACTTACTGGATGTATCAGTGAGCTAGAACCAATATGTGTTGACTTCATTTATGGTAAATTACTAGCAGAATATCTGTGGGGTGACGGCAGATTCCTCGGACAGTCACAGAGAATCGCCGAGGGCATTGGATAGAATTTAAGTTGCACCGATGGAAGTGAAGTGTGCGTTTGTGAATTAGAGAATAAGTGAAATGCCTGGAGGGTTTTTAGTTAAGCCTTACTTGTAATTTGATGATTGAAAAGTGTAATGTTTTATTGCTTATTCTAGTATTTTTGGGAAGTGCTTTGTATATTGAATCATGTTTTAATTTGGTTACATGCTTAGAAGAATATAAGATAACTGTATTGAAATGTAATTCTAGTAATGTTATAAAATGTGATTGTTTCCGATGTAAAGATTTAACCTGTCATTGTAAAGGTATTGATTTTAATGTTTTATTGCTAATTCTAGTAATGTTTTAAAATGTGATTGTTTCTGGTGTAAAGATTTAACCTGTCATTGTAAAGGTATTGATTTTAATGTTTTATTGCTAATTCTAGTAATGTTTTAAAATGTGATTGTTTCCGATGTAAAGATTTAACTTGTCATTGTAAAGGTATTGATTTTAATGTTTTGTATTGCTTGACATAATTTTAAATTGTAATTGTGATGATTTATGTGTAACTTTAATTGTTATGTGTAACTTTATTGAAGATTGAATTGTGTTGAAATGAAAAAATTGATTTGTAGTGAAATGTGTAACGATTAATTTGTTATAATTGTAATTGTTATGTAAATTGTAAAATGATTGATGTATAAGTGTATTGAAATGTAGTTGTGATTATGATTGTAATTGTGATTTAAATTGTAATTGTGACAATTGAAAGCATGTTTAGAAGAATATAAGATGATTTTATGGAATGGAAGATTAAACATTGTTGAGGATGATGAAGGAAATGTTTTAAAAGAATGTAAGATGATACATTGTATAGAGTGGAAGATGAAATGTAAAAGAATGTGAGATGAAACATTGTTGAGGATGATAGAGGAAATGTTTTAAAAGAATGTAAGATGATACATTGTATAGAGTAGAAGATGAAATGTAAAAGAATGTGAGATGAAATGCTGTAAAAGTATAAAAGACGAAGAATGTCATCCGAGGGCGAATGACAGTCAGGAATGACCGAATGTAGAATTGATTTTTAAACGAGCCGAGATAGAGTGTGTGTGGTATGCCTGGGAAAGACCGGATGCGTGTTGTTATGGTCACTTGTTGGAGGACAAGCCCGAAGAGCGTGTACAATAAATAGTTCTGACTTAATCTGCGCGTTTCACTTGGAATCCTTCACATCCGGATCCTATATATATATATATATATATATATATATATATATATACCCACACATATATACATACATATACATACATACACATATACATATACATATACACATACATTACATACATCCATAAACATACAAACATTATACATGCATATACACATAAACACATCAATACACATAAATAAAGATAAATTACTCATATATATATATATATATACATATATATATATATATATATAAATAAAAAATAGCATACATATATAAATATAGATAAAACCAACATACATACACATTATGCTAAATAATAACATTACAAAATGAAAACAACATGTGTAAATATGTATGTAGCTAGAAGTCATTTAAAATATGCTGCCTGACAGAACTGTATGATGAAGTAAAAACATCAAGGCTCCCAGAAAGCAGGTTAAATAGTCGAATGGCTCTTGAAAGGGGTGAGTCATCAAGCACATTAGTCCTGGCCCGAATAGGTAGGAATAGAGTTCTGGAGCGAGATTCTCTCAGTTTCTCAGGTACTCTAAGTTTAAGATTACACAGAACTTCAGGAAGATGATATTCACCCCTTAGAATTTTTAGAAAAAGCTTACCAAGATGATTGTTTCTACGTGAAGCTAAGGAGTCAAAGCCCAAGGAGCCCATGACAAACTTACTAGGAAATAAGTAGGGATAGCGCCCAAACTCTCTCATGTAGAGATAGCGAAGAAATTTTCTTTGCACCCTCTCTAACATTAGCGTGTACCTTAAATGATTAGGACTCCATATGGCCGAACCAGATTCAAGCAAACTGCGCACCAATGTAGTATACAGTAAACGCGTCACTCTGGTGCTATTAAAGGCGCGTGAGTTTCTGATGACGAAGCCTAAAGTTTTTGTAGCCCTATTGCACACATCTTGGATATGAGAATTAAAATTCCAGATATTTGAAAAAGTAATTCCCAAATCCTTGATATGTGTGTGACGGGCAAGAATAGAGCCATCAATATTGTAACCAAATTCAATTGATGATCGAGATCTGGAAAAAGAGACAATGTGACACTTTTCAACGCTTATCGGAAGACAATTTGAGTGTGACCAAATAACGAGTGAATCTAAATCGCTCTGTAGCAGTAGAGCATCGGAAGAAGATTCAACGCACCTAAAAAGTTTTAGATCATCTGCATATAATAAGAAGTTGCAGTTGTGGAATATTTCCCTAATATCATTAACAAATAAAATGAATAGTAAGGGGCCAAGATTAGAACCCTGTGGAACACCAGAGCAGGTTGGGTATTCAACAGAAGAATAAATTCCATATTTTACAAACTGACGTCGATCCTTGAGATAATTTGTGAATAACTGAGAGAGACCATATGAGAAACCATAACCAATTAGTTTATTGATAAGGATGGAGTGATTTACTTTGTCGAAAGCCTTTTCGAAATCCGTGTAAACAGTATCTGTTTGAATATTAGCATCCAAGGAACCTGTTACAAAACCAGAAAATGACAACAAATTTGTGGTCGTTGAACGTTGTGGACGAAATCCATGTTGCTGATCAATAATCATACTCTGGCAATGATTGAAAATATACCTATGAAGTATAATTTCAAAAAGTTTTGCAGAAGAGGATATTATAGCAACCGGGCGATAGTTTCTAATGGAATACTTATCACCTTTTTTATGGATCGGAGTTACTTTCGAACACTTCCATGATACAGGAAAAACTGAAGTCTTCAGCATTAGATTAAAAATAAAAATCAATGGAGGCGAGAGTCCAGGCTCACTACCCTTTAAAATGAAATCTGGAATGAAATCTGGTCCAAAAGATTTAATATTTTTAATTTTACCAAAACCGTAGCGTAAATCAGATAAATGGAACTTGTCAACAGACAATAATGGAAACATGGAGGAATCTAAACTAGGGGAAGTCATAACAGTAGTCGAATCAAAAACCGAATGAAAATAGTTAGCAAAGGCATTTGCGATGTTGTCATGACCAATAAAGTCCTCATCCATATCGTGCATTTTCGTAAGTTTTGAATCTATAATTCGTTTGCTGTTGATGAAGCTCCAAAAATTTTTCGGATTCTGAGCAATTGAATTTTCACAATTAGTAATGTATTCCTCGCAAGCGGAAGTCGAGATCCGCTTAAAAAGAGTACGCAAGTTACAGAAATCAATAAAAAATGTAGGATCTTTATATTTTTTCCATATTTTATGTGCATTATTTTTCTTGTGCATTAATGAAATTATTCGGGAATTATACCACTTTGGGTAAACCCTTGCTTCATTAATTTGACGCTTTCTCATAAAACATTTATCAAATACAGAGTTAACGATACTATAAAAGGAATCAACGGCAGAATTAACATCAACGCACTCATATAGTTTATCCCAATTACAAGCAAAAAACAAACTATTGAGGATCACGAAATCAACACCATCAAACAACCATCCACCCGGAGCCGGTATATTAGCAGAATGAAAATGAGAGGAAGCCGAAACAAGTGTATTTACTTCTAACTCAAGCGCCGGATGGTATGGATCCTCAGGCAGCAAAGGAAATAGGCTTCTAGATACATTGCAAGAAATAAAATTTAAATTAGTGAAAATTAAATCTAATAAATTATTATTACAATTAGTTATTGAGTTCAATTGACTCATATTAAATAGTTCTGACATAAAAATTAATTCATTAGGAACATAATTCAAACTTCTAGGATTAAAATCACCCAAGATCATGACTTTCCTGCCAGCCAAAACATTAAAATTATTTTGCAAATTTGAAAAAAATGAATTTATAATAAGAGGAGATTCATTCGGAGGAAAATACAGTACACATATTAAAATAGAAAAATTCTTTAAGCGAAGTTCAACCCAAATATGTTCACCGATGGTATTGAGCTGATCAAAAAGGCGAACAGATTGAAAACTAGCAGCTCGTACAGCGAGAAGAACTCCCCCGCCTCTGCTGCAACGATCCCTCCGAAAAACTAAATAGCGGTCATCGAAAAGTTCGCCATTTAAGACAGAATCGCAAATCCAAGTTTCAGAAAAAGCAATTAAGTCATGATCTTGAGCAAGAACAGCAGATAAACAAATGTCTGTCTTTGAATTAAGTCCCCTTACATTTTGGTAGTAAACATTTAAGGACTCACAAAGGCGCGCCCGTTCCTTTCGGGTCTTATTAAATTGCGGCCTTTGTCTTCCGAAAAAGCCACCGACGCAACCCGACTCCCCGCGGCCAAAAAGCAGGATCAAAAACCACAGAAAAATCAGCTGTGCAGACTCCTATTTTGAATGAAGCATAACTGCCCCTAGCTGATAGTGATTGAACTGTGAAGTTCTGATCAATTCGTCCCAACTTCCTACATAAATAATCCTTTATTTGAGTTTCTGTAGACTCACGTTTCAGATAGAATAAATGAATAAAACGTTTATCGGAGACAGCTTTTAGATGCTCATCTTCAATACCCGAGCAACGGATGAAAGACTGCCTCTGAGACCGTTGAGAATGAATTGGAGATTTAGAAACTGCATCTATCAGAGAAGCCTTCCGTGGTGCAGGAGTTGACGCAGGTGATGGATAAGGTATTGGAAGGCTGGCATGCGACGCTCCATTGTGAGTAGCCGAGCAACGGATGAAAGATTGCCTCTGAGACCGTTGAGATTGAATTGGAGACTTAGAAACTGCATCTATCAGAGAAGCCTTCCGAATTGCAGGAGTTGGCGCAGGTGATGGAGAAGGTAATGGAAAGCTGGCATGCGACGCTCCATTGTGAACGGCGGCAGGAACAGCAGTCTTCGGAGAAGCGTCAGCAAGAGAAGCAGCTAAGTCCGGACGGGACAACAAAGCGCTCTTTGACACTTTGTTACGGCGCTTACGTTTGCTTATGCCCTGATCGGCCGGCCGCGCCGCTGCAGGTGGAGCATGGGTTGGAGACAAAGTAGAAACCATCCTTGCAGCCTCCATTTGAGCAGTCAGGGCACGTAAGGAATCTGCGAAGAATATCTTGAACTCACGCGAATCCTCCACCAGACCATCAATTGCTAGCTTGAGGTCAATCAGTCGCTGAGAGTCATGCGCCTCCTCTTCCTCTCGTGCGACCGTGACAATTTGAGAGGTGGCAACCAATATATCAGAAATCCTGGAATTGGAAAGGAGATTTCCCCCAGATAGAACGTCTTTGATTGAGTCACACAGTCTGTAAATGCACTCAAAACGAGACATTGTGAAACTATTGATAACCGAAATTATTGAAATCAAACAAAAAACACAACACAAGCACTTTTTCACTATGATTAAACAAAAATATAAATTCAAATTATTTTTATTACACGTCGAAACAAATGACAAAATTTTATTAATTCTTCATGTTGAAAATTCGTCACAATTTTCAGATAAGAAATTAAAACACTTCACTATTATAAACAAGCGGGTTTTTTATCACACTATTAATATTTAATATTTACAATCTTGCAAAACACAGACACTTTAGAAACGGTTAAATTATCGTTAATTTAACCCGATTAACGGAAGACCGACACTGCAACTAGTTAGCAGTTGTGTAACGTAGCAACTACTACGTAGCAACTACTACGTAGTTGTGTATGTAAGTAAGGAAGCGAAGATAAAGATAGGGTACCATTTATCGGCCCGGCAAATAAAAATACTTAATAGATCTCTAAAATAGCTTACACGACAGATTTGGTTTTCGTCCGGAAAAACAATCGACGAATGGGTTGCCAGTAACAAAAATAAATACCGACCTAATCCTAAATGAATTGGGCCAACCTTAACTTAACCTAACCTAACCTAACCTTTAAATAAATAAATGTTGGCTGCTTAGATACAACCAGCAGCGTGGTCTAGTAGTGAGTATTGAATTCTTTCGTGCTTGATGTCACGGGTTCGATTCCCACTAAGAGTCTCGTTGTTGGCCCGACCTCAGTTTGTCGAGGTCGATCGTTTCTTATCAGAATTTGCCAATTTTTCTGATTTTAATTGAAACGGTTCCTGTAAAATTGGCTTTTCCTTTTTAATTTTCTGTTGAAAACCTTGAGTTATTGTTATATCTCAGGTTTCGCCAGATTTCTCACCGTAGATATCTCTGTGGTTGTTTATCGAATGTAAAAATTCGTATTTTTACATGAAAAAAGCTTGTAATATCTGTTTGTAATATCTGACCATAGATGTCGGGTAGTGTTTCGGTTTACATGTGTATGTATGTAATAATTATGTATTTAGATGTCTCGTTAATTATGAGTTTTCAATGTCTTGTAATAAAATAGCCATAGTGACGACCTGGAGCTAATCTGTAATGTCACTACAGTGAAATTGTAAAAAAAATATATATTACGATTACCCAGTGAAAGTGTAACTGGTAGTGATTTTACTGAAACGTCAAATTTTATTTTTGTTACTGGCAACCCGTTTGACGTTTGATTTGCCGGGCGAACGCCGATTCTGCCATGCGAGCTATTTTATAAATGTTATTTTGACATTTGTCGTGTAATTTATTTTACAGCCGTGCCAAAAAATTATCCCATAAAGATATGAACGAAATCACACAGTGGAGTGCATTTCGGCAGAAGAATGAAGGCTGTTTCTTATAAGATGGGAATAGGCTAGAACCAGTGGTGAATTAGAAACATCGATATACAATTTATAGAATAATTTTAACAAATATATGACATATTGATAAATTTTCTGATAAACTTACATTTTCGGAGCATTTTTCTTATAAATTGAGATGCTGAAAACTTGATAATTGTGAGAAATGGGTAAAGGTTGCCAATGTGTTGGAACAGTTTCAATATAAATCAGATAAATTGGCAAACTTTGATAGGAAACGGTCGACCTAGAGTCACAAGCCAAGGTCTGGCCAACAACTACTAGTAGGACTTGAACCCGTGACCACTATGTTCGAAAGCATATATGATAGTCCATGCTGCTGGTTAAAAAAAGACTTTACTTCTGGTTTAAATCTTTAAGGAACTGGGGATTATTTTGGGTTTATTTTTTCATCTTTTTCATACTTCTAAGTAGTAACAGTTACAACAAAAAATTGAATTCGCTATCATGCGTGGATTTCCTCGCGGGGAAAATCTCACAATACGTATATAAAATTAAATTTTAAAACCTGGTCCAATGTATAAGAAAAATACGATAGAATACAGTAATGATAAAATAAGAATAGTTTATTTATTTTAAAAGTGTGCTTTTGGATTTGCACTGATCCTTCGATATTATTTTTAATTTAGGACGTTTAATTTAATATGATAATTAATCATTTAATTTTTCTATTCTTGTTATTCAAGTTTCAATAAAGTGTGAATAAATTCCAAAATACATTTTCAAAATTAATAATCTATTCATATTTTATCATTACTGTGTTCTATTGGTTTTTCTTATAAATTAGACCTGTTTTTATTTAATATTTATATTACTTGTTTTTATATTTAGGTTGTCGTTTATATTTGTTTATACTTGCGTTGCGCTATTTTGTCGCCATGCTATTTTGGTTTGCGTGATTTTGTCCTCGCGATTTTGTCCCGCGCCGTTTTGTGACATCGCTATTTTCACCATAAAATTTCCAATCATGTTTAGAAATACATAGCCTTTTTAAGGTTTTTTCCTCATATTTCATTCGCTCGAGAGATGCCAGATGAAATTTTGTGAAGCAAAATTTTCGCCAGGTGAAGCCAAATTGGGCATTTTAATGCCCAATTTTGCCCGGCAATGCTGACTTATCTCTTAAAATTAATGAAAAAAATCTTGAAACCTGAAAGGTCTCCATTCAAGTTTAATTTATCTGAAAAAAATTTGCATGGAATACATTTAATCCATTTTCGTTCAACAATCACCATACGAATTCTCATATTATTAATTAGAACACACATTAATTGAATTGAACTGAATTTTTGACCCGACATGAATAAATGAATGAAAATACAAATGAGGCGACATTAATGCTATTTAATAATTTTGAAATCAAATTATCAAAATAATTTCTCATTGAATTTCAGATACATTAAAATATTAGATTTGATGTAATATATATGAAAAATTATCTATATATATATATATAAAATAATGTAACTAAAAATATATACATATGTAGTACGTATTAAATAAACCCTCTTTTATTGCATTGCATATCACAACATAATTTCGTCAAGAGGTTTGTCCCTCAATTTATCTGTCGTAGGGTATTTTTCAACGACAAGTGCTATAGTCAGATTGATTGTGTTTTAATTGTTCAACATACTGGCAATTATGTGTTAGATTATGTAATTTTTCGTCATATTTTTACTTAAAATGCGAATGACTTTTTTGTCATTGTCTAGAGGGCATTTGTTTACACATTGAAGAGCATATAAAAGCCCAGTAGCTCTGATCAAATATCAGTAGTGTGGTAGATAGCAAGTGAATACTATTCATTTTGTGAAACTACCAATTTTCATTTCACATTATCTCACAACCATCATCAAGGTAATCAAAATATGGCATAGATTAAATTGGCTGCGTTTAAACTTTTGCAGCCTTTGTACACTTTCTACTCGATAATATTTTTCTAGGAATGTTCTACCTATGTATATATGTATATAGCTAAATATTTGATAAATTAAAATTTAACGGATAAAGTTTGGAATTGTCTATCCACTGAATTAATAAATTCTAGAAACATTTATAAAAACCTTTTTAAAAACAAACTTGACGGTTTTCTTAAAATTAATGGGTTTTTGTAGTACTTCCTTATTTTTTTTTAAAGTTATGTTTATCTTTTGTATTTTCACTCGTTTGTTTTATTTTCATCTATTTTGAGTAGTTAGTCTTTTCTTTTCGGTTTTCTTTGTGTTTATATGTTTTCATTGTGTTATTTAATATTTTTATTTCTGTACTTCTGTATGGTTATCAAACGTCTTGGATCAGTCTCATTCTAAAGTATTTTTAAATAAATTAAATTAACTGTTTCTTTTAAAAGTTTCTGTTATATTTTAAAACCTACAATTGAAATGTTGAAAATGTAATTTCGGTAGTTTTCATGTGCCCCTTAAGAGGGCTGGACCCCAGTGCCTTGTCTGTACAAACGTATTAGACTTCTCCCTTCCTCAATTATGGCACTAGAGAAATTATTTTTTAATATGATATTTATATCCACCATATGCATGTTTCTATTTTTTGAATTAATCAAAAATCAAAAAATCAATTAATCAAAAAAAAAAATAAAAACATGCCTATGGTGGATATCCATAGCATATTAAAAATAATCGCTCTAGTGCCATAATTGAGGAAGGAAGAAGTCTAATGCGTTTGTATGGACAAGGCGCTGGGGTCCAGCCCTCTTAATGACTTCTCGTGTAACCTTATTGGTTATCGAGACTAACCTTTATCTAGTGTAACCTGGTAGACTTATTCCATTTTTTTTATTTGAAGAATGGCACCAAAACCACAATACGATGAACCATCAGTCGAATCGACCCATTCCGGCCATCGTCTCTCCCATCCTCTTCCGGGAGACGAAGTTTGCATCACTGGAATTTCTGGACTCTTTCCCGACTCTGATAACGTCTTTGAGCTCAGGAAAAATCTATTCAACAAGGTACTTGCATTTTCATTACAAACGTGAATTATTACGAGAATTTTAAATTGTTTTTCCCTATTCATTCTTTCTCGTCATCTCCAGGTGGATTTGGTCTCTGACGACCATCGCCGTTGGAATTTGAACCATCCTGAAGTACCTCAACGTACTGGAAAGATCAATCATGTCAACCGTTTTGACGCTTCCTTTTTCGGTGTACATTACAAACAGGCTCACACCATGGACCCCATGTGCAGATTGTTACTGGAGAAAGCCTACGAAGCCGTTGTAGACGCCGGTAATGATAATACACCACTAAACTACTACGCCAAATACAACATTAGTGATAAAAGCTACCATTCCCTAAACTTAAACTTTATTTCATTGCATTGTTTTATTTCAGGAGTCAATCCCATGACACTAAGGGGCAGCAAGACGGGCGTTTTTGTCGGAGCATGCTTCTCTGAGTCTGAAAAGACTTGGTTCTACGAAAAGATGCAGGTCAACGGATTCGGTATCACTGGGTTAGCTTTTTAAATATTGAATGCATTTATCCATATTTTATTGTTATACTAAATCGTGCGTTTCTTCTGCAGTTGTTCACGATCTATGTTGGCCAATCGAATATCTTATTGGCTCGGATGCACAGGTCCTTCTTATTGTGTCGATAGTGCTTGTTCCAGTTCTTTGTACGCTGTAGAACACGCTTTTCGAGCCATCAGAGATGGACATTGCGATTCTGCTATCGTCGGTGGTGCTAATTTGTGTCTACATCCCTATGTTTCCTTGCAGTTTTCTAGGTTTGTGATTGAAACCTTTCTTAAACTGGAAATTTTCCGCGGTGAAATAATTTATAAATACGGTATGTTTGCATTTTAGATTGGGAGTCCTTTCACCCGAAGGAAAATGCAAGTCCTTTGACAAGGATGCCAATGGATACGCTAGAGCAGAAGCCGTTCCCGTCATTTTTCTTCAAAAAGCCAAGGATGCCAAACGAATTTATGCTCAAATTTTGCATGCCAAAACTAACTGTGACGGATACAAAGAGCAAGGCATCACCTACCCTGCAGGAAATATTCAAAAAATGCTACTCTCTGAATTCTACAAAGAATGCAAAGTGAATCCGCTCGATTTAGAATTTATCGAATCTCATGGAACAGGTACATACGTCATATTTTGATTAATTTATGACTAATTTTTTAATTAAAGTGCTCGTTTTGAAAAAACTTTTATCTTCAGGTACTAGAGTGGGTGATCCAGAAGAGCTGGTGGCTCTCGATGACATCTTCTGTACCAACCGTCCTACTCCATTGAAAATCGGAGCTGTCAAGTCGAATCTCGGACATACTGAGCCTGCTTCCGGTCTTTGCTCTGTTATCAAGGTATTATTAAAATATATTTAATTTAAAAATATACATATATGATACATTTACAAAAAGTTTGAGAATGGATATTTACTCTTTCGAATGTATGTACGTTTCAGATGTGTTTCGCCTACGACACGGGATACCTTCCACCAAATTTGCACTACAATAGTCCTAGGGAGGGCGTTTCAGGACTTTCAGAAGGAAGGATGACTGTAGTGTGTGATAAGACAGCGTGGAATCGTGGAATGGTTGGAATCAACAGCTTTGGCTTTGGTGGAGCCAACGCTCACGTCCTGCTCAAGAACTTCTCCAAACTTAAGGTTGATCATTCAATCATTATTTATACCAAACCATTTTATCTTGACCCTTACAACCCTCAACTAACCCCTCTCCCTCAACGCGTATAATCTCAAAGACCTGGGAGAAATGAAAGACTAAATGATACTCGTATAACTAAAGCATACATCAATATTTACTCTCGAAGCTCTCCGAGATTTTGTCGAATGCCTTAAAACCCACCCTGTTACATTATATCCATGATGCTGAGGTTCAATAAGGGATCTTTTAATGACGCCAAAGGGTACTTTAGGGTCATCTTAGAACAGAACGTGATCCGCTTCCTGCTTGGCAATGGGAGTATCAAGGATGGATCAAGGCGAAAAGTTCCATGACAATGTTAATAGCTCGTTAATGCAAAATCTAGGCGACAATCCAAAGAAGAACTTAAGCAGAATTTTTTTGTGCAACTTGGAATAGTCTACTTCAAATTTGTGACGATGCTACTTTGAACGACACACAGAAATCCTAATTGCATTATGCATATCATTTTTGAGAGACCGTCAATTTGAGTTTTGCGTTCACCTTTCACGTTTCAAATGCTAGTAAACCACTCAGTGATATGTTTTGACACTCCCCCCAAAATGAAAAATCAGATAAAAACACCCAAGGCAGAACCACTCAAAAATATTTGAAGTTTATCTTGGAGTACTGTACTAAAAACTTTCGAGCCAATTTGATCAAGCCACATGACCCAAATTTAACCAAATCATTTTTTCAGATTGACGAAGCTGCACCCAAAGAAAACTTACCCAGACTCCTATGCGTGTCTGGCAGAACAGAACCAGCTGTCAATCGCATATTAGACGAGCTCGAATCAAATCCAATAGATGTTGAGCATATTCGTCTCCTGCATGACATCCACGATTATAACATATCTGGACACGTCTTCAGAGGATATACGCTTCTGAGTGAGTTAATTTTGAATTAGTGGTGGCATAAGAAGTGTCGAAACAAAATACGTGAGAGTAATGAAGCAGTCAGCGGCAAATTTTAACGCGTATTATTACTTTTCAGGAACCAAAGGTGATATGTGCGTGTCTCGTGATGTTCAATACTTTTCAGGAACGAAGCGTCCCATTTGGTTCGTGTTCAGTGGAATGGGTTCTCAGTGGGCTGGTATGGGATCTAAGCTTATGAGGCTTCCAGTATTTGCTGCTGCTATCGAAAAGTATATGCTTTATTTTAAAGTATCCAATATACCTTTGCAATTACAAGTTTTTTGTGTCAGTACTTAAAAAATGGCATAAATTAATACTAAACTTAATTTTTCAGATGTAACCGTGCTCTACAGCCGAAAGGCATCGACATCACTCATATCATCACAGACCCAAATCCGAAGATATACGATAACATCCTACACTCCTTTGTGGGTATTGCTGCAATTCAAATCGGATTGTGCGATGTCTTGAAAGAAATTGGAATTGAAGCTGACCATATAATCGGTACTTATTTTCTACTACACACTTAGGATGGTAACTCTCTAAAATATCTCATGTTGGAATATTGACTCATAGGGCACAGTGTTGGTGAGCTGGGATGTGCCTACGCAGACGGTTGCTTTACAGCTGAGCAGATGATCCTTGCAGCCTACTCTAGAGGTCTAGCTAGTATCGAAATACCTTTTATCAAAGGTTCGATGGCTGCTGTCGGCTTAGGATATAACGATGTAAGTCCTGGACTTCTATAGCTTATTTTCCTATTAGGTTATCCTACTGTGTAAACCTTTTATCGTTATCCTTCTTGTCGTCTACTCCACTCTGATTCAAAAGCGTTCGTATACGACTAGAAAAGTTATAAAATATTTTGATTTTTATTTTCAGGTGAAGAACTTATGTCCACCTGACATTGAGGTAGCATGTCACAATGGACCCGACTCCAGCACCATTTCAGGGCCCATAGACTCTATGAAAGCATTCGTAGAGCATCTCCAAAGTCAAGGAGTCTTCGCCAAGGAAGTGCCTTGTTCCAACATTGCCTATCACTCGAGATACATCGCAGAAGCAGGTATAATCAATCTATCTCCACATGTTGATACAAATCATCACTGTTTCTACAATTTCATATTTCTCGATATTATCTTCTTGTCAAATATTAATTGATTTATTTTCAGGGCCTTATTTATTGAAATATCTGCGTGAATTGGTTCCAAAACCTCTGAAACGAAGCTCTAAATGGGTTTCCTCGTCAGTACCGCAGCATCTGTGGGAGAGCGAACTAGCTCAATACTCCTCTGCCGAATACCACACAAACAATTTGCTGGTAATTAGACTTTTTGACCTCGAATTTTAATAAGTTTCGATATTTTTCTCATATGCGAATTCATTTTAGAGTCCCGTACTATTCGAAGAAGCCTCTAAATCCATTCACAGCAATGCAATCACCATTGAAATTGCACCACATGGTCTGCTCCAAGCCATCCTGAGGAGATCCCTCAAAGAGGATTGCACCAACGTGGCCCTAACTAAACGTGGACATGATGACAATCTTCATTTCCTGCTACAATCTATCGGAAGGTATGTGACCGTTCGACAGGACTTTTTGTTTGTGTCAACTATCATTAAAAAATAGTTTAATGACTATGGGTATCATTCGTGCTATTATTTTTAGCTTGTACGAAGCAGGACTGAATCCCCAACTAGCAAACCTCTATCCTAAAGTTGACCTTCCAGTATCGAGTGGTACTCCTATGATTTCTCCTCTCGTCGAATGGGAGCATAGTGAAGATTGGTGAGATTTGTTTACTTATTATGAATGAGAAATAAAATAAAAATATTTTGAGAACTTAGGACTTAGTTTTTACGAAATAAGGGCATTTTAAGACTGAACTCAAATCAATTTTAGGTTTGTGACCTCATATAAAGTTAATGAAAAGATGATGTCAGGTGAGCGAATTGTAAGGACGGCTATCACCGACGAGGATACGGAGTATATGTTGGGACACGTGGTCGATGGTATATTATAATTGATATTTTTACATTTTTTTTTTGAATATGGCGTTTATGGTATGTTTCTGTTTCAGGGCGTAATTTGTATCCTGCCACTGGCTACATAGTGCTGGTTTGGGAAACTCTCGGTATGATGATGGGCGAGTTGTTTACTGAAGTTTCCGTGGTATTTGAGAATATTCGCTTCCAACGTGCTACCAATATACCGAAAGAGGGCAATCTAGAATTTACCATCATGATTCATAAAGGAAGTGGCAGATTTGAGGTCAGTCACATATGTTGATTTTCATATCTACTTGATCTGGCTCAAAATGTATTCCTATATGTGTATACTATTTATAATGTGTCATATGTGATTTAACTATTGAGGTGCTTCCATATGATAAAACTTCCTTTTAATTGTGACTTATTAACAGAAAATTTCTTGAAGAATATTTTGTGAAATAACAACAATCAAAATATTGTTCATGATAATGATTCCGTCTTATGACAAATGTCTCTCTTTCAGCTCTCATGTATGTGTGTTTATTTTACAGATCGTCGAAAGTAATGCAGCAGTTGTCACAGGCAAAATATACGCCAAAAGTAATGTATCTCAAGAATACAGGGAACTATCAGAGCCTGGTGAATGTACTGGACCGTATGTCAGGAATATATCCTCCAAAGATTTCTACAAAGAAATGAGGCTCAGAGGCTACAACTATTCGTACGTAATATTTTACACGTTTTATTATTTTATAGCCTTATCCTAAATTAACCTTTATTTTGAGCAGTAATCCACTTAACTTTCGTATGAAATTTCGGTGGTTAATTCTGAGGACTTGTTCCAATTATTCGATAAGTCTCCTGTTTAAGTTGAAACTCGCTACAATCGTATACCGGGCCTTTCACAGATTGATGATTTTGTATAACAATTATGTTATACAAATTTTAAATTTTGTTTTACTTTACAGTGGCCCGTTCCGAGGACTGCAGTCTTGCAATATCGAAGGTACTCGTGGCATTTTGACCTGGGATAATAACTGGGTCACGTTCATGGACGCGATGCTGCAAATTAAAATCATCGGAATCGATTCCAGGGGACTTTACGTGCCGACGAGAATCGAAAAGATAAGCATCGATCCTAAAAAACACTTTGATATACTATCCGAATTAAATGATATTGATGACAAGTCCTTGCCTGTTACCGTTTACAATGAAGTCAATGTTATTAGGTAAGACTTTTGATTTTAACGATACATAGAGATTTCAACGTGTGATATACATAATGTTATTTATTTTGAATTAGATCTGGAGGAGTAGAAATTCGAGGTCTCAACGCCTCGCCTATCACAAAAAGGAACCCATTAGGAATTCCAGTACTTGAGAAGTATCAATTCATTCCAAATTTCCCTAAAAATAACATGAAGGTAAGTTGATAATACACACAATATCGTTTGTTATTCCCATGAATATTTATTTTACATACATACATATATTGTGATTATATTTAGATAAGCGATATCGTTCGAGCTGACGTTCAGATAGCTCTGGAGAACGTGCAAGGCCTCAAAGTGAGATCTATTGAAATGATCGATTCTGCTACTGAACCTGGAACTGAACCTTTGATTACGTTAATCAGAGACGCTTTTGAAGACACTCCTTTGCTACAAGCAGAATTACTGGTGATCGCTGAGGAGAAGCTTGATCTAGGCGTTAACGTAACAGTGGAAAATAAACAGCTAACTGGTGAAAGCAACGCACTTCTTTTCGTCGGCTCCAAATTGCTGGAAAGAGATGAGGTCTTTATAATCCCAAAACATAGATTTACATATGATGTAGCGATACATGTGAATACAACTGAATTGTTGTTTTAGGTTATGGAACAAGCATTCACCTGCTTGAAAGAAAAAGCCTTCATTATTTCCAGGGAAAACCGTTCGATCGTTGTCAAAGATCGATATGAAAACATTGACATCGTCACTGCTATGAGAACTGATATTGAAACGTTGGTTTTGTTGAGGAAAAAGGTCAATCCAAAGCCCGCCGAGTTCATTCAAATTAAGGAATCTGATGAAGAATTCCTTTGGATCGACGAAGTACGTACATATATCAACTGAATTGCCTAATCTTAGTATTGTCAAGTTCATTCTCTAACGGTTTTGTTGAAATTTTAGGTGAAAGAAAAGTTGAAGGACAACGTAAAACTCATGCTATTTGCTCAAAATGAAAAATTGAACGGAATTTTGGGTCTGGTGCAATGTCTTCGACGAGAACCTGGAGGCGAAGATGCGAATTGTGTCGCCATCTTAGATCCTAAAGCACCTCGTTTCGATCCCGATATTCCACTTTATGAAGACCAAATTGAGAAAGAGCTCTTCATGAATGTTTTCAAAGATGTACGTTGGCGTAGTCCACTAGTTGGTTTAAAAAAAATCGGTTTCAAACTTTTTTTCTCATTTTATAGGGTCAATGGGGTAGCTATCGCCATTTAGTACTCGAGGAACTCCAAGATTACCCAGCAGAGCACGCATACGTTAACGTTACTACCAGAGGTGATCTTTCTAGCTTGCGTTGGATAGAAGGAGATCTGAGCGTTGAAAAGGAAACAAATTTAGCTCACGTAAGAGAATCATTACATACAAATGATAAATATGTGGTAGAATTTAAAAATAATTGGATTTGGATCATAGGTATACTATTCGGCTATGAACTTCCGTGATATCATGACATCAACCGGTAGAATTTCAGTGGAAACAGTAGCCAGGGGTAGACTTAATCAAGAGTGCGTGCAAGGACTAGAGTTCTCTGGCAAAACCAGCAGGTTTGAATACATTCTTTTCAATTTTACTCGATTTATTCTGTATAATTAAACATTATAATACGGAAATTTCTTAGTGGAATGCGCATCATGGGTATTCTTCCAAATAAGAGCTTAGCTAACGTGGTGAAACCTGAAGATTACATGTTTTGGCCCATACCTGACAATTGGTCTTTGGAAGATGCTGCGACTATACCTGTCTGCTACGGCACAGTTTTATACGCATTCGTATAGAAATTTCGCTTATTTATCGTTTATTTACTTCGAAAAATTGTAACTAACCTTTTCTGATTGTGATTATTAGTTTATGGTCGGCAACATGAAATCTGGGGATAGTGTTTTAATTCACGCGGGTACTGGAGGAGTTGGTCAGGCCGCAATCAACATGTGTCTTTACTATGGTTGCAAAATTTTCACTACAGTCGGCACTCCTGAAAAGAGGGCTTTGATCAAAAGGATCTTCCCTCAACTTAAAGGTATTGAGTAATCATCGATTAGTTTGATTGGTGTTGATTGTTTTGCTTAAACAAACACCTTTGTTTGTAGATGACTGTATTGGAAACTCTCGCGACACATCTTTCGAAGAAATGGTTATGAAGCAAACAAACGGTAGAGGAGTAGACATTGTACTGAATTCGTTGGCTGATGAAAAACTTCACGTGAGTTAATTGAAAACCTCAATAGGTTATACTCATTTTTCCCTCGAGGAAATTAAAATTTGTAAGGCTTTAGTTTAGATTTGTTCTATCTGTTTTATTCTATTGAGGTATTAATTGGTATAACAAGGAAATAACTTTAATAGAATGTGAATTACTTATACTATAATTTTTACAGGCTTCTATTCGTTGTCTCGCAAAAGGAGGACGCTTTTTGGAAATTGGAAAATTCGATATCGTAAATAATACCAGCATCGGCATGCAATTTTTGTTGAGAGAAGCATCCTTGCACGGTATCATGTTGGACTTCCTTTTCGACGAAATTTCTGAGAGTAGAAAAGTATGCAAATATTTAAAATTTTATCACTGTCCTACATATGAGTGCTCGAATATAATTGGTTTATTTATTTCAAACAGATATTGAGTAATTTGTTATTCAATGGTATCAAAAACGGTTCGGTAAAACCTATCTGCAGAATAGTATTCGAAACTGAGGAGATTGAAAAATGCTTCAGATACATGGCAGGCGGTAAGCATATAGGCAAAGTTTTAATCAAAATCAGGGATGAGGCAGATGACAAAGTTGGAAAACCATCATTTCTTAAAATCAACGCAATCCCCAGGTTACAATTTTATGCAATACTTTTCAATAAAAAATAATTTACAGCAAGTGATTCTATAAAATGCTTTAATTACAGATATAAATGCTACTTTGAAGATGTATACGTCGTTATTGGTGGCTTAGGAGGTTTCGGCTTGGAGCTCATTGATTGGCTTGTTATGCAAGGCGCTAGAAAAGTGGTCATCAACTCCAGAAGAGGTCTTTCAAATGGATACCAAGCCATGAGACTACGGTTTGTAAATTTTTCAATATTTTTATATATGTAATATCGTATATTATGATGATGATAATCATGTGTTGGGTTTTAGAGCTTGGACAAACTATGGAGCCGATATCAAAATATCCACCGACAATATATCAACACGGGAGGGTTGTGTCAATTTATTGAAGACGGCCAACACATTAGGACAGGTTAAGAGTATCTTCAATTTGGCCGTTATTTTGAAAGATGCACTTTTCGAAAATCAAACGCCCGAGATGTTCAAGGAATCGTTTGCACCCAAAGCTCGGGCCACTAAATTCCTCGACGTGGAATCCAGAAAGTTGTGTCCTCATTTAGTGTAAGCCAGATTTTGCACACAATTAATATGTATGTATTCAATTGTAAGATTGGATTTTTTTGCAGTGATTTTGTGATATTCTCGAGTGTGGTAGCCGGTAGAGGTAACGCTGGTCAGACCAACTATGGTATGGCCAATTCAGTGATGGAAAGAATCTGTGAAGAACGATTGAAAGCTGGTCTTCCAGGACTCGCCGTCGAATGGGGTGCTGTAGGAGAGGTAATCAAAATATTCATTTCGGTAATGAAATCCATATTAGAACAGGTTTTGATGTCAAGTTTTATACTTATTTAGGTTGGACTGGTAGCTGATATGCATGAAGAGCACCTCGAATTGGAAATCGGTGGCACACTTCAACAGAAAATTTCCAATTGTCTTCGAGTACTTGATCAACTCCTTAAGCATCGTAAATATCCCGTGTTGTGTTCAATGGTTGTAGCTGAAAAGAAGGCTAGTGGAGGAACCACCGGTACCGTCGTCGATACTGTATCTACTATTATGGGTAATAAAACATGCGTTTTTAATTTTAAAAAAGTGTTAAATGCATTTGAATATATTAACCCAATTGGTTTGTTTAGGCATTAAGGATCTGAGGACGATTTCTATGCAAGCAACGTTGGCCGAATTGGGTATGGATTCAATGATGGCCGTAGAAATCAAGCAAAGTCTTGAAAGAGAATTCGAAATCTTCCTTACGGCCAAAGACATCAGAACACTCTCGTTCTCCAGGTAAAACAAGCTGTGATAAAATTGAAAGCATGTATGTGTTTTAATCATCCTTCAAATTATAACTGGATTTGTTTTCAGATTGTTAGAATTGACAGCTGAACGTGAAGTAGCGGGTCATACTACAGCTGTCGCCAAATCTTCGGACGGTATGACAGGATTAAAAATATTGATGAGAAATGTTGGCGATGAAATATCGGCTTCAGAGCCATTCGTCATCATGCCAACTATGTACATCGATGGAAAGGATGTAAGAATGCATTATAAACGTGAAAACAATTAAAATAAGAAACAGACTCGAATATTTCCATCGATTTCAGAGTCATCTTGAGAACAAAATAGGCAAGACCCTCTTTATGATACCCGGCATTGAAGGAATGGCGACATCATTAAAATCAATCAGCAAAAGGCTGAAATCTCCAGTAACCGTCATTCAAATAGGATACACTAATCATGATGAGACCGTTATAGATATCGCTGAAAGACTTGTTGTGGTAAATTTTCATCACGACGTTTAATTTTACTAACATAAGTCTCATATACATAAGATTATATAATGTGTAATGATCAATGCAATTGTCTCATTTATAGACCATGAGATCCCGTCTGAACCATGGAGGCGAGTTCGCTCTGATGGGTTATTCCTTCGGTGCAATGGTAGCAATAGAAATAGCGAAGATTCTAGAAAAAGAAGGTACGTTCTAATCAACTTTATTATTTACTATTTATTATTAACCAGCAGCGTGGTCTAGTGGTGAGTGTTGTATTATTTCGAGCAGGGTGTCACGGGTTCGATTTCCACTAGTCTCGTTGTTGGCCAGACCTTGATTTGTCGAGGTTGATCGTTTCTTATCAGAATTTGCCGATTTTTCATTGAAACGGTTCCTGTAAAATAGGCTTTTCCTCTCCATTTTTCTATTGCAAACCCTGAGTTATTGTTATATCTCAGGTTTCACCAGATTTCACTCTCCATAGATGTCTCTGTGGATGTTTATCGAATGTAAAAATTCGTATTGTTACGTGAAAAATGTTATTGATCGTATTTTATACAATTTTTATAATATCTCACCATAAATGTCAGGTATTGTTTCGATTTATGTAAAAATTATGTATTTATAATTTCTCGAGTCATAATTCGTTTGACACACTCACTGCTTTGGAGCAATCTGTTAGGCGAGTGTGCATGATTGATTGAAAAATAAAAATGATATATTTTGACGTTTTTAGGTCACATTGGACGCATATTCTGCGTCGACGGTTCGCCAGAAGTTTTGGGAAAGATGGTCAAGGCAAATTTAGACACGTCAAAGATCAACGTCATGCAAGACACTTACCTATGCCACATCATGGACCTATTAGCACCTAAAATGGACAAGAAACCACTTTACATTGCTCTGTCAGCCATCGAAACGTGGGACAATAAAGTAGAATGCTTTGTCAAACACGTGCCGGACAGTGTGAAGCATTCGAAACAGTTCCAGAGAGATTTAGCGAAGGCTGTATTGGGTCGAATTCTATCCACGTTGTCTTACGATGATACACCAAATTACGTGTTGAAGTCACAAGTCGTCCTGGTGAGAACGAAGGACAATCCCATCGGCGTGGAAATCGACGAGCAGTATGGTCTGCAGAAACACGTGGAAAAACCGATCCAGACACATCTGCTAGAAGGAAACCACGTGACGATTCTCGAAAATAAGGACTGTGCCAATATCATCAACAGAGGGTTAATAGAATTTATGAAAAAGCCGATGGTGAAATCAACCGAAATCTGAAGTAATACTCTGGAGCTTGAAATAGTGTTATAATCTTGAAATGATGAAAATTTTTAAGTTGTTATATTACGTATTTAAATTATTTATGGTTTAACGATAGTAAATTTTGAATATTATGTGTTATTATTATGAAATAAATGCAATTGAAATGAAATACAACTTTTTTTTTTAAACAATAAATATGTTGATTAAATCGCATCAATGTTGTATATTTGCTAAGAAAATTTTATACAATCTACTTACATAGTATAGAAATATCTAAGCAATTGTATATATTATGTTTGAGTCTACCCTAAAAATCCACATTTTGGAATTGAAAAATAGAAATTGAAGGGATTATCAGTAACAAAAGTGCTTGGATTTTTTAACCTTTGAAGAACGGAGTCCCGAGCCGGGGCCGTATTTTTCAATCAAAATACAGCTTTTCTCAATACAAATGGGTTCAATATATATCTTATTAATCATTCTATACATCAACATAAAAAAATTTTTGTACTATAGCATGTTTTTGACTATATTTGTATTATAATTATTAAATAACGACAAGCATCAACATTCAAACGCACATAGGTAAGGCCAACAGGTGACTGCACGACTCAATAGCCACGCGCCAAAAGCGATGAAAATATACATAGCTGTCTCTTTCTCTCGCATTGATTCATTGATCAAGAAGAATACGCAAGCGAACTGTCAAAAGCATGACTTATCGCTGCCGCCTTTAAATCATACTCTGGAACGTAGAAATGTATAAAGGTATTTTTTACAATGTACCCCTTTTCTAAATCATACAAAATCTATTAAAATAAATTTATTTTAGTTCATTCTAGAAATACAAGAAATATAGGGTGTATAGCTTTGAAAACCACATAGTTATTACGAAAAACGTAAAAATTGGGGCACTTGCATACCCCAATTGGGTGAGGGAGGGTTAAAAAGGAGCTTAGAGTAAGTTTAAGAATCTATTAATTGTATTTTATTTGAATAAAAAATTTACAGCTTTACATATCGCTTACTTACATATACATATACAGATACAATACAATAATTCAATTAATACTAGCATTTATATACAATGCCAATTAATACAAACATCACAGTGACATACATACATATATGGAGAAATTTTACAGCATTTTATTTTAGAAATTGGTGAACCGCAAGATGTTGAATAACTTGAGATTTCCAAAAGAGATTTAAAGGAAATGCCAACTTACAGAAACCGTTTCGATGAAAATCAGAAAAATTGGCTGACTCTTAAAGGATACGATCGACCTGGAGTCACAAACCAAGTTCGGGCCAACAGCTACTAATGGGAATCGAACCGTGACCACTACGCTCGAAAGCATAATATATTCTAACCAATAGTCCACGCTGCTGGTAATGCGTTGCTATGGCCATGATATCTTTATTTAATTTTCCACATTTTCCATTATATTTGTATTGGATACTGAAATTGCCCCAGACAACCTGATAAATTTATTTTATTTAGAAATATTGAATATTGGAAGCACTCATATTTTTTAAACAATGTAACATTTAAGCAATTTACGAGGAACCATGTGTTTCTTTATCCTCTTTTCAAATCAACATATAATTTTAATCAGTGGACCATTTGTTTTCAAATTAATAGCCAATCTCATTACGTGCAATGAAAACACTCATCTCAAAGGTCACACTTTCAGACTCTAATATAAAAACCGAACTTAATTTATTGATTAGAGATTCCTTCTTTTCAAAAAGAGTGGTTTAAAGTTAAGAATATTCTTCCCAAAAATGTAGTAAACTTTGAAATCCTTAATATTTTCATAAACATGCTTAGATGTCTTTCTTAAACTTAAAAGTTGTTTGTAATTCTTCTTTTCCAATTTCTTTTCTATATTTTTTATCTTTTGGTATTTACTCTTATTTCCTATTTTTTTCATGATTACTTTTATCTTATTATTTGTATAAATATTTTTGTTTTTATTTTATTATTTGTATTAAGTCAAACCCCGTGGTATATCGACTTTGCCACCTTTCCCATGTATTTTAAATAAAATAAAAATAAAATTTATCTGGCATAGACAATAGACGATATTTGAAAGAGGTCAAAGCCCGAGATTATAACTTTTTTTTCAATTTTCAAACAATTCAATTCAATAGTAGTAAATGAGAAAAGACATACATATTTTTTAAAACCGTTACAAAATGAAAAGCTCTCCAATGCACTTTCAAATATGTTTATCGGTTCATCCAATCAATTGATTTATCCCTGACGTAAAATAATCATATTTATTTGCGGATTTGAAATGGAAAAATAGACGAAACAGTACTTCCGTTAAATGTTACCGATAATTTGATTGATCGATCGATCACATTATAGTTCATAAAGGGCCAAACCGTGACGAACGTCTTGTTTGAATAATTCACAAGGAATATTAATGACAGTTATTACGGAAATGAGGTCACCATTGTTTGCCTTCGAATGGAAAAAATCCGCGGTAAACAAACGACGGCATTTCACTGAAAAAGAATGGAAAGTTTTATAAAAAACCGTAAAAAGGTTGATAGCGAATAATAATGATAATAATCAAAGTGCGCGAAAAAAAAAAAGTAAAATCGCCGGAATATCGTTACAACCGTCTCGACCTTTCATTACCGCCACCCCCATCAATAACACCCCCTAAAATTTAACCTCGAAACGAAAGTAAAAGTCATTACTATTGTTTCGAACTTGCCGGATAATAAATGATACTTTTGATATAATTTCTTACGGAAATTGCTCATGAAACTAACCAATATCGTATCATTTGCTAATGAAAGTACATACATAATCGCAATATAGTCTTAGTACATTACATTCATATAACAATAATATAACACAGTACGATTACAATAAAAAGGATGCGTTTCGATACACAACATTCAACTGGGTGCTTTCATGCGATTTTCTGGAAATTCACTCATCCAAACCAGAACCATTTTTCAGATGCCTACTGTTATCAAACGAAACAAAGTGAAAAATTCCATCACGTAAATTCGCAACATTTCTTTGTCGTTTATTTTATTTACAAACGTTGTTTTCTATTCTGGTTTAAAGTTTACGTCTCTGGATTTTACTAACATATACATGAGTATGTTTTTTACTATGTTTATTTTATTTATTATATTTCACACATTTATATACATATATGTACATATATACCTGAAAGGACTACTAGGTAACAGGAAAAGAATAAAAGCTCTAACATGACTAAATAGCACATTGCATAACTAAACTAAAGTGTTAATATATATATATATATATATATATATATATATATATATATATATATATATATATATATATATATATATATATATATATATATATATATATATATATATATATATATATATATATATATATATATATATATATAATACAGAGTATCTACTGTTTAAGTGCATCCGTGGGTGAACCATAGATACCCCGGATTAGACTTAGTAAGTGCCCGAACAAAGGATACGCTGGAGTTCTCATAGACTCGGGCGAGTGCATGCCACTCGCCAGGGTAGACTACGTGCTAGGCACGACACGCAATAGACACATAATTTTTTTTTTTCGGTGCCATCTTATCGATTCCCGATAAATCATCACCAGTGATATCGTTGCTCTTCAGGTCATGTACGGGCACTACGGAATCATCAGTCCGTCCCCAATATTGTGAATTGGGCTTCTGAATCTCTCACATTCAGAACACAAATTCGTGAGGCTTTTTTCGCTTTAAACACCTCTGCTGGTGAGTTGTGTCCAGTAGCTGCAACGCTTCTATGTTAGGGTGACGGTGCAGTCTCAACTCGTGCCTCATAATGGATCGGGGAACTTATGTTGTGCAACTTGTCTTTTATAAAAAAGTACACACGGTAGATCAGATGATTCTGGATTGAGCGGTGGTTCAGTATGGACCTCATAATAAACGATGTGAAGCGACTTTGGCCTTTCATTTGGACCCTGAAGCCACCCCTACGTAACAGTATTGTAGTGTATACTAAAAAGAGCCGCCGGTTAAGTGCAATCAGATTAGGCCGAGGCGCATCCCTGACACTGTGCGACCGTTATAATTGGTTTCGAGGATTATCTGCAGACTAAGTGGAAGTAGGCTAAACCATGGCCACCGAATTGGCGTAGTAGCGGCACTCGGTTGTATTCCCGTGGAGTTGTCAGAAGTGACCGATAGCGTGGGACTGAGTGTCGTGGGAATACATATCCGGGCACATGCTTAAACAATAGGGAAGTAACCGGACGTCGAAGATGCCCTGAGAGACCTTTCCTTTATAAGGAGGTACTTATGCGATATCAATACATTCTGGACGGAGCACTGCCAGTGCGTGTATCTCCTTAATCACCAATAAATGCTGTGAAACGGCTTTGGTCTTTTACTTGGATCCTTCACCCACCCCTACGCAACAGTATTATATAAAGTAAATATGTACAATTAACATACAATTAATATCTACAATTAAAACAATTCCAATCCACAGAGACATCTATGGCTGAATTTGTAAATTTGCAGCATTTTATAGAATTCAGCGAAATTCTAAATTGCTGAAAACTCGATATTTGCGAGAAAATAAGTAAGGTTGCCAATTTGTTGGAACCATTTCATTGAAAATCAGATAAATTGGCAAACTCTGATAAGAAAAAATCGACCTGGGAGTCCCAAATCCAAGGACTGACCAACAGAAACCAGTGAGATTTGAACCTGTGACCACTTTGTTCAAAACTTTATATGCTAACCACTAGTCTATTCTGCTGGTTATTAGTAGATCGAATTAATAGATGAAGTTTTGTGATTATAATTAATTTTTCTTTTGATTTTTATATCAATTACTTAATTTATTGGGATGAATCTTTTTCACATATAATAAATGTAATAAAATTTAGGCAATGGTATTTCAAAATAAATAAATTACTCAACTGGAAGTAGAACTTTTTAGAAACGTGTTTTTGCCGAATATGTACAAATATCTATTTACAGTGTCATATAGCAGCGTGGACTATTAGTTAGCATATAATGCTTTGAGAACAGTGGTCACGGGTTCGAGTCCCACGATAATCCTGCCACTGGTCAGACCTTGGTTTGTGACTCCAGGTCCATTGTTTCTTATCAGAGTTTGCCAATTTTTCTGATTTTCATTGAAATGGTTCCTGTAAAAATGGCATTTCTTTTCCTGTCTCTCTTGCTAATATCAGATTATTCAGGGTCTTGAGGTTCGCCAATTTTATTAAAAAAAAATTCCATAGATGTCATTGTGGATATTTGCATGAATTAGCATTGTATAAAATGTAAAGGCAGTCGGTTATGTTCTATAAAATAAAATAAAACATGGTGATAAGATACTATTTATGCGTATTTTTCGTAAAAAATTCAAATATTCGAAAGAACGAGCTTTGTCCGATTAATTGGTATAATACGTCCATGAATAAATAACTTGCATTCGCATTTGTAATGTGTATATGTATGTAGGTTAAGTCTAAACCATGGGTTCCCAACCTATGTATTGGGGTCAGGAGTCACTCGCTTTTTTTTTATTACTTACCTCTTCTTACCTTGCCTTGCGATTACAATTCAGTAAAAATTTTGGCTCTTATCCGATCGTTTTCATACTTTGCCATTTTGCTCGGTTTGGTCATCAATATAAGTGGAAGTGTTATCCGCCATTACGACGGTGAAAAAAAATCGTATTAGACACTTTTGAAAATACTCCCTCGAACTTCTCCCTGACGTTTATCCAGCGTTTTTTTAGCCTCTTCTCACTTTTCGCCATGTCAGATTTCAATTCTTTAAACGCCTATAACTTTTTCTTTTTTCTCTCTATATTTTATTATAAAAATGGGTCGCCACCAACAAAAGGTTGAGAGCATCTGTATATATACCATGGTAAATTCATCATAGAATTTTCTCCGAGTAATATCAAAACAATATTCCCATCTGACATTTTGTGCAGAGGCGAATGTCACGCGTTATTGCATCTGCCGACCATAAATTGCATTCTGTTTTACTTGCAAAACGAGACAGGTGCAATGTCGTTTTCCACGTAGTATAATTTACATCACATTCCTAATGTGTTTCGTATAATATTATACAAAACAACTGAAGTTACTCCGTTTGAATTTCGCCGGCGAGTATTTTGCAAGGAATTTAATATCTACGTTTTCAAATGGGTTCCCACGTTTTTCAATTAGAAAAACACATCATATCATATACATATACATATATAATATCCCTTATTCTGTGTGTCTGTGTATCTGGGATAACGCTTGTTGTACTATAATAGTCGTTTCGATTCGATATACATATGTATGTATGTGCGTCACAGCTAAAAAATTGCCAACAAAATGTACGAATATAATAACGAATATAATATATGCCATTAGATCCGTTTTGTTGAAGCGTGTGGAATTTATGGTCAACTTGGGTATTACTTTTGATCCTCAATTCATCTTTCACAACCACATCAAAACAGTCGGTGACGTTTCTTTTCGTCGACTTGGATTTGTCTTAAGATATGCTCGGTTATTATCCAACCCCTTGTCTTCTCGATTGCTTTTCAACTCGCTTGTTAGAAGTAAGCTAGAGTATAATGCGATTGTGTGGAATCCGCATGAAGCAAACTACTCTCTTATGATCGAAAAAGTGCAAAAATCATTTCTTCGTTTTATATATAAGAAAGAGTATGGGTACTACCCATATCTCTATCCTACTCCTTTCCTTTTAAGCATGCTTGGGTATAATTCCCTTGAACTTCGGAGAAACTTCTCGTTAATTCGTTTCGTTTTCCAGCTAATGCGTGGTAATACGTCATGCCCGTTGTTGCTGGAACAGTTGAGACTTTATGTCCCTATGGGCCGGACCGCACCGTGCGACTTGCGAGTGACTTGGTTGACAGCGACCAGACCAATGCATGCAGGTAGATGAGACATGCCACACCCGTCAACTTATTTGTCGCACACATTTCTATACATGTTTTCGTGTCGCGCAACTAGTCGGCCGACAAAGTTGCACGGTGCCACCCGGCCCTAATAACTATGTGCGTGGTAGACATCATCATTTGATGGTTGTACCTCCTGCTCGCACAGTTATTTTTCGAATGGCTCCTATACCAAGGGCTATTCGACTTCTCAGTGAAATCGTTGCTGCTGTGCCTGAATGCGATATTTTCCACCTAGGTGAGCGCAGATTATCGGATATTATTTTAACATATTTATCTGGTAAGCTGCGCTCGTCATTATTTTCAATTTGAATGTGATGCATGAGTGGAATCTTAATCTAGTCTCTTCCATTTGGGCCTCGCTGTGATTTTATTTTTATTTATATTTTGTTTTATTTTATTTTACTCTCTTTATGTACAATTTTTCTTTTGTTCAATGTGAAACTAAGAATGGGATTTATGGATTTTATTAACCTTTGCTAATTTTTTTTCTTCTTATGTACATATTATTTTTCTTTTGTTACTTTTTTTATTTTATCATGTTTTTCTGCTTTTGCTTTTTTCTTTTTATTTTATATTTTATCTTTTATCTTTGTTTTTTATTTATCAAATGTAGGCCATTGTGGCGCATTAGGTTCTTCCTGTAGTGCCACAATGGTCCAAAACTATAAATAAATAAATAAAATAAAAGTTTTTTTTCATTCTAAACAATTAAATAATAAAGATTTTTTTTCATACTAAACAATTAAATATAAATATTAAATTAAATATATTTAAAAGGTATTTGAAAAAAATACGATGGCGTGCGGATCGAAGATAGAACTAACACATTCATTTTATTTTTTTAAATAAATAGTTTAATATGCCATAACCCATGCGGTGGAAAATTTTTCCTTAATAGTAATCGTAAGTGAAAGTAAGAAGAAGTATGTAATAAAATGGTTATCTTTTTTTTCAGTTGGCAATAGGTTTTTACTTCTGCAACGTTAAAGATTAATGCCGAACATATGTATGTATATAAACAAATACCTGTCAGATGCCCGTATGACGTTACAGCGGCATCCTCTACCGCTTCAATTCTGGATTCTTCAGCTTCAACCTTACTTGCGTATTCTTCAGCTTCAGCATCTACTCCTGGTTGTGCTACTGTTTCTGTTTCTGCTTCTTCTGCTTCTCATCTAAAACCCGCTAAATCATACAGTCAGGTCGCAGCGCTATCTTCTTCTGTTTCACCTCTGCCGTTTTCAGCTTTGGCTACACTTCAGCATCTACTCCTGCTTCTGTTTCTACTGTCGACCCCTCTTATTCGTTCAATCTTCTTCCGGGAGACTGCCATATATTCGTGGATCTGGTGCACCTGATAAAATTTTACAGGTGGTCACTATTCCGAAAATGAAGAATTTACATGTTTTTAATCTGGCAACTAACTGCACTTTTGATACTGTGAAACAGTTAATATTAAGTAAAATTAAAAACAATAGAATCAATGTTTCTCAGGTTGCTAAAACTGACATCTGCACGTCATTTAAAATTAGTGGCGATACTGAAACTTTTATTTTATTTTTTTTTTATTTTTTTATTTTTTTATTTTACATATACGGCTGCAAGGACCATTGAACCATGATACAATATTAATATTAATTTATTTATTTATTTATTTATTTTATTTATTTTATTTTATTAATTGAAAAATCAACAGACAGGATGTACAGAGATAGGTATAAAAAACACAAAAAGTAAATAAATAATATATGTAACACCCGAGTCCAATAATAGATTTTTACAAAAATGAAAAAGATAAATATAAGGAAAACAAATTAAAAAGTAAAGAATAAAGGCATGACAAAATATGTAGTACATTGCATAATTAAACTATAGTATTAAAATATTTGGAAAAGGTTATAAGATAGAATATAAGAAGAAATTGAAATTTACAAATATAAAAAACAAATGAAAAAGGTAAATACAAAATAAACAAATGAAATGGAAAGGAATGAAAGCTATAATATGATTAAATAGCACATTACATAACTAAACTAAAGTATAAAAATAATGGAAATATTGGAAAAATAGAATAGAAGAAAAAATGAATCAATCGGTCAAGATTCTCTTGATGTTAGACCTGAATTGATGTAGGGAAATACCAAACAGATCAACCTCATTCAGCTCTCCGTTAAACATACGATAAACGCGCTGCAGATAAAAATATTTTTGGGAATTAGTATTGAAAGGATCAAGTGAAAAGAGTGTAACGCGTCTAGGGTATCGAACTGGGATTCTGAAATTAACCTTATTCAGTAAATCAGAACAATCAAGGAATAACAAAAGACAGCAAAAATAATAATAATAAAAGAAAAGAAAAGAAAAAAATAGGAGTATGTTAATGTTATTAGCAATCCTAAATTTTGGACTATGGGTACTGGTATAAGAGAATGGTTATTTCTAAAAATAACCATTCTCTTATGCCCGTAGCTTTAAACTACATATATTATCAAAACGTTCAATTTTATTATTTGTTTTTTTTATCATATGCACATATTTCTTACTTGATTTTTATTATTCTTGATTTTTTTTAACTTATATTTGTATTATAACCACATTGACGCTTTGGGGCTACTTGTCAAGTCTCTGTGATATTGATTTTTAAAATTAAATAAAATGTATGTACGAACATACATATGTACATATAAACGACTACAGGTGACATTAATGCTTTTTTTTTCATTTTTCATTATCACCATTTCTCATTTTTGCCTTTGTATGTATATGTTTGTATGTAGGTAAATACATATATGAAGTCAATAAAATATACCTACTACATGTATAAAATATACACTCACATTCAATTATGAAAATAATGATGAGCGCAGGTTACTAGACAAATAGGTTAAAATAAAATACAAATAGGTTATATAAAATACCTACATTTTCTTTATATATTATTTTTTTTTTTTATTTAATTAACTGTCCCCTTCTGTATAATATAAAAAAATAAACATATGTAGCTGCGCATGAAAAAAGTTAATATTAAATTTCAGATGCATGACATATATTAGATATGTTGGTACATACATTCATATATTTGGACTATTCTATTTTATATCTATTCATATTTATAGTTTAGATTATTTCCAAAAAAATTAGAACAATTTTTTTGCCACTGTCTACCGGGCATTCTTTGCACACTAAACGCACGTATAAAAGCTTAGTAGCTTTGATCAGATATCAGTTGTGTGGTTGATAGCAAGTGAACCCAATCACTTCCGGTGAAAAAGTGTTCATATTGTGAAACAACCAAATTTACATCGTGCTATCATCATCTAGGTAATTGAAAAAAATTGGCACACTTTAAGTTAAAGTGATCTCTCGACACCATTTTATTTTCGCCAAGTACTTAATTAATATTTTATGTACGACGGTGAAATTTCCTATGGAGAAATTGTAACAAACTAGGAATTTTTATTTGCGCGAACTGGAAATTTTATTAAAGGCATAAAATTCCTTGAAAGTGAAATTTCAATTATCCACGTCGACGTTTTCAGGACGAAATACTACATAGGTATTTCACGCTTCAATTTTATTCATTTTTTTTAACCAGTCTCCTAATGTTTACAGTCACTCTTTGTTGGAAGTATAATTCTCAGTTTGTTTTATTACAATTTCACTCTGCAACCTTCATCCAATTATTATAAGTTAGTCTGGAATATTGCGTCGAATATATGCGAAAAATGTATGATATTTTGTATGAAGTCTCATAAACTGTCGTACCAAATGAAACTATTGAATGATGTAACATACATAAATGTACCTTAGCAAACCGCAACTTTAATAGTTTTGATTACTATTTTTAAATGCTTTTTATTACCACGAAATTATGTTCACAATACATCCTATAACTATTTTATTACCTACTGATCTACTGATCATTTTCTATTTTAAAATTTTAATTTAATTTTGTAAGTAATCATAGTATTACATTATTTAATTTAATTTTGTAAGTAATCATAGTATTACATTATTTAATTTAATTTTGTTAGTAATCATAGTATTACATGGTTATTAGTGATTCTGTCATAGAATCTACTGGTTAGTTTGTTAGTAATGTCTATAACTAACGAAATATTATTTATGGCATGCAGTTTTTTCAATTTAGTATATATGGGTGTATTATAAATTATTTTTCGGGATTTATTTTGTATTATTTCGAGCTTGGAAAGGTTAGTATTCGAGGCGTTATTCCATACAGATGAAGCATAGGTTAAGTTTGTTAATATATATTTTTCATGACCATATACTATGTATATTAAAATTATGCTCGTAGATGAGCATAATTTTAATATACATTATTATATATATGTTTATATAAGTTTATTTGTATTCTTCTCGATATTAAATTTTTGATGTTTTGAAAATATTTATTCAGAATGCGGAAAATGTAGTCTTGCGTATTTTATTTAATAATATATTTTAAAGTGTTCCATGAAAAATTTTATGAAATCTTGGCATTTCTACGAAATACTCTTATTTGATGCTATATTGAAATATAAATGTTGTATTATTTTCAATATTTGGATGTAAAAGTACAGTTGCTCTACTATAATCTACCTATAATATGATTGATATATGATATATAAAATCAAAGAAAACTTAACGAATTCATTCATCGAATGTACATACATACATACCTTATAAATTTATCTGCTCGTTTTATTTTCTCTAATGATTTTGTCAATTATTTTTTATCGATGGACAATTCATTTTAAAATAATACTAATCGTATTTCTCGGCGTTTCTCAGGCGAGTGTGAAAAATAGTTTGAATCATAGAAAATTTTATAATCCAAGTTAGTGTACCATATGATAGTATATGTGGTAGTTTTAAATTAAAAACTGTAGGTTTGCATAACGGAGAAATGTATGAAATTTTTTATGCTTTAAAATATTTGGTTATGTACATGAGAGCATTTTCGATAAAAATTGAGCGCAAATGTTAGGAAACTCACACAAGACAAGAGTTCTACTTCTGCTTGTCGGATTTTTTTCGATTTTTTTTTTATTGCTTAGAATCACTATATATATATTATAAACATGAAATATCAAGAATATGAAAATAATTTAAAAGATCAAAATAAAATATTGAAATATTGTTTTAAAAAAAATTATTACTTTCGGTTTACGAATTCTAGCCAAAACCTTGTGAACTCTAAGTTAGTACATAAATAATACAAATATTAATTTTCAGTTTGATACGTTCAGTAGTGTGGAAAAAATCCTGTTATTACAACATATTTGACTTCTCTTAGAGGAAAAAATCCACTTGCGATTGATTAAATTAAATGATTCTATTATTTTTTTATTTTCATTACATTGATACAAGGATTATAATTGAATATTCATTTGTATGTATTTAAAAATAATGGAAGAAATATCAAACAAGACTAAACTGCCACTTCTGGTTGACAGATATTCACCAAATTTTATATTGCATTTTAATTTTTTTTTATATTATACTTAGTATTTAGCTAAAAATTTTAAATATGAAATCGTTTAGTTTTCGAGAAAAGCATTAAAAACCTCGATTCTCTAGAGTAAAAGTACTACTTCTGGTTGGGGTAAAAATGTTATTGTATAAAATTTATAATTTTTTTTACATGTAAAAACAATTCAGTCTGATTTGGTTAGCGGTTTGGAACATAATTGAATTCAAAAACTTAAAAAAAGAATACACCTATTTATAAGGGAAGGTGCCATTTCAGTCAACGTCAATATTTAAAAAAATAATACGTTCAGGGGTGTGGACAGGATCCAGGCGACAACATTTTTGACCTTTCTAAGAGAAGAAAAACCCACTTCCGGTTACATTAATACAAAAATTATACTTGAATTTTTTCGTGAAGATCACACATGTTTAAGGGGTCGAAAAAAATAGTGGATGATAAATCGAACAAGAGTAAACTGCCACTTCCGGTTGAGGTATGCTTACCAAATTTTATCCATAACTTTCTATTACGCTTAAACTTCTAGATATAAAATTTCAGTTCAATAAACCAAAAGGTTTCTGAGAAAAACATAAAAAACCTCGATTCTCTAGAGTAAAACTACTACTTCTGGTTCAGATAAAAATATTTAAAAAATATAAGGTTATATATATTATTATTTCTATAACATGTAAAAAAAATTTTATCCGATTCAGCGGTTTGGGAGAAATTGAATTCAAAAACTTTAAAAAAAGAGGACACCTATAAGGGGAGGTACCATTTCCGGTCAACTTAAAAATTTGAAAAAAATTTTCGTCATGTCTATAAGAATTTTAGTACCCGATACCAAGTTTTGGTTCGATAGGACTAACGGTGTTCAAAAAATCCCCAAAACACACAGACACACACACACACATTTTTTCTAGATCATGAAAACGTGATCAGTGATCGATTTCGACTTCAAAACAGTCAAAATCTCAAGTTCAAATTTTCGCATGATCACAAAACTTCATCTCTTGTTACTACGTACTAAATAGATAAAGTAAAAAAGTGAACGTCGAATAATTAATGTAGTGACACTCTATGTAGATAATAATAATATTTTGATTTTTAAATGCTTTTTATTATTACGAAATTATGGGTGTATTATAAATTATTTTTAGGGATTTATTTTGTATTACTTGGAACTTGTTAAGATTAGTATTCGAGGCTTTATTCCATACAGGTGAAGCATAGGCTATATGAGCGCGTGATATAATTTTATTTTATTTTAAGATGATAAAGAATTGTGGCGATTAAATATTGGGTATATTGAGGGTATACCCCGCATCGCCTTGTAATAATATGTAACAATTAAATCATGCAGTATTCAAATGAACGTGTAATTATAAATTTAAATATAGATAAAGTACGAACGAATGCGTTGAATGCGTTGAACGAACTCGTGCATGGTAATGAAATTGCATACATTGTATATCAAATCATAAATATTATTATGAAACGCTAATTATGCGCAAAGCGAACGAATTGTATGTAAAAATAAAACAATAAAACAAGTCAATCCCCTTTCGAGGGGTCGGGTCATGTGATTAAAATTGCAAATGGCGATTGAAACGTTCCGTATACAATTGAAATGAAATTCCATAATTTTTTACATACTTCCTGTGCTTGCGTTGAGGTCAGGGCAGGTCAACGCGCTTTTCCCTCCGTTATTATTAATTTTACATTCCTAAATTTAAAGTGGAGCGCGAATTGAAAACGGAAATGGTGTAAGTGGCATCTCGTAATTTAATGGTTGGTCCGGATGCGGAAGTGGTCTTTGTGTTGCACCGGCTGAATAGATTGCCTCGGATTTCTTTATTCGCCATCTTAAATCATATCCCTAAGTGACGATAGTTTTATTTTATTTTTTATTTTATTTTATTTTACAAAATCAATTAATCAAGCACACTCGTCTAACAGATTGCTCCAAAGCGACGAGTGGAAATGGAAAAAATACAAGTTAAATAAACAAATTATAAATACAAATATACAAATTACATAAGGAAAAGATAGCTAAATAAAACATGAAATCATAATTAAAAACACTAACTCAACCTTTCTAAATGGTCGCGACCTCCATAACTTAAGAAGTGGTGCAAAGAATGAAGAGAGACGTGACAAATGTCAATGGCACCATCCAGTGAATTTAAGAAACGGAGGCCGCGAGGAATGGGAGAATAACTAAAAGCCACAGTTCTAGCCAAAGGAGTGTGAAAAAGGGGACGATGGCGGGTCCATATAACACTCTCTGGAGCATGAAGGCCCAACTCAGCCAGGATAGACGGACAGGAGATACAGCCTCTAAATATGGAAAACAAGAACTTGATGAGGGCAACACTCCTCCTGTGGTCAAGAGAAGTGTAGCCGACCATACCCATGACGAATGTTGAAGGAAGTATGGGTAAATCCCATATTGCTCCTTATAAAGCAGTCTGAGAAATCGTCTTTGGACAAGTTCAAGCTTCACAGATAGAGACTTAGTGTAAGGATTCCAGATCATAGAAGCGTATTCCAAGATACTCCTAACTAGAGCATTGTACAGCAATCTCAAAACAGCGGGATTATGGTAGTGTCGAGAATTACGAAAGACAAACCCAAGCATTCGTGAGGCAGAGCAACACACAGAGTCGATATGAACAGAGAAATTTAGGTCACTCTGGAATGCAACCCCAAGATCAACAGTTGAATCGATCCAGTTCAATAAAAAGTTACCAACAAGATATGGAAAGGTACGATCGGGGGTGGATCTGGATCTGGAGTAACACATAACCTTGCACTTGGAGACATTAAGAGGCAAACAGTTGGTTGCCTACGTACTTACCAAGAGTCATTCAAAAAGTTCCCGAACATGCAAAATGTCCATAAGTATAAACATAAAACGAATCTATGGCCAATTGTATACATACTAGGGGTTCCAAAAAACCGCCCGAAAGAAAAAGGCGGTTTTCGGTTTTTTTCAAATAAAAAGCCTGTTGACCGGCTTTCACCGGTGAATATTATGATTTCTTTGAAAATTATGATTTTTTACATACCTCTTTTACATATACTTCACTTACGATTACAATTTAGGAAAAAATTTTGCTCTTATCCGATCGTTTTCATATTGCTCATTTTGGTCATCAATATAAGTAAATGTATCCTCCGCAATTACGATGGAGAAAAAATATCGTTTTAGGCTCCTTTTAAATTTGAATTTCTGAAAAGTGCCTGACGTTTAACCAGTTTTTAGTTTTAAACATAGATGGCGGTAGTAAAATAAAATTATTAGTATTTTTAATAAAAACAATTATTTTATATACAAATTGTACAAGTGGTATGTTTTTAAAAAACTTTTTTTTTCATGTTTTAAATTTTTATATTGAAAAAAAATTGTAAATATACATACTATATTATACAAAAAAATAATTGCATATAAATGAAATTGAGTTATAAACATGAACTTTCATAAGATCACTATTATATATTACTAGTTGCTTAACCCGGCTTCGCTAAGTATTTGTAATATAAACAGCTTAAATATGGCCAATCTAATAATAAATATTCATTTGTTTTTTTATTAAATTTATTTTAATCGAAAAAAAAATATTCAACCAATCGAATCGTCATAGAAACTGACGATTCGATCCCCCCCCCGGGCTATCACCCCCGGCACTTTCCTACTTTTAATTTTATTATTTGATATTTTTACTTTTTTTTTCTATTATCATATTACACACAATGTGCTATTGTTTTTTTTATGATTGTGTATAAATGTATTTTTTTCTGTGTATATATGAATATATTTGTATTTTTCTCTTCTCTCTATATTTTTTCGACCATTTTGTCGCATTAGGGACTCCTGCAATGTCACAGTGGTCCAAAAATAGACTTTAACTTAAATAAATAAATATATATGAATGAATGCATACAAGAAAATGTCGGATATGTTCAAAGGTGACTCGAAATATAATCGAATCTGCACTGTGATTGACATCCCCTGAGTTTTGTCTGAAATCTAAAAGCAAGACTTGTATACGTTATGTAAATTCTGCATTCATTTTACATTTTGTGATTTCCCAAAATATTATATTATGTATTAAATTTTAATTTCAATGGATATATTAATTGAGTACATACATATGTAAGTTTATCTATTGCGAGTTAATATCGAAATCTATTCAACTAGTAGAATTCGTTTGATTCGATACCAAACTATTAGAACTCTACGTAGTTCCGTTTCTCATATTACATACGCATAGTTTAATAACATTTGCAAATGAATAGTTATTAATTTTGTACAGAAATTAAACAGAACAGCTATGAGTTATGAATTAATGAATCTATACACACTGTAAAGACTAGTATATATGTATATGTACATTAAATATAATATACGTATGTATATCTTGCTTCATTCAAATATAATATTTTATTTAAAAAAATCTAAGAGTAGGGTAATTGTGTATGTCATGAAATTATACACATGTACATACAAATGTCAAGAAAAAAATATATGTACTTGAATGCTCATGGTGTATTTTGTCGACGAATTCGTCACCGCTGGGCAGGTGGGAAATTGCAGGCTTCGTTTATATCGCTTACTATTTTGGACAGAGCCCTTGAAATTAGAAGGATCCTCGAAATTTTTACCGTCTCCCCCTCCCCCCCCCTCTCGGCCCTGCATATGCGTATATAATGATTTAAATTTATTGGTTTTTAAATAAAAAAAAAATAAGGTTTGTGGAAGGCAAGATACCAAAACAAACATCAATTCGTTGCAAAAAAATTGTCTCATACCTCCCACTTATTTGATGTTTCAGTTTATTTTTGAATTTCTATACAGTTTGGTCATAGTATTAATTTAGCCCAACTAGTAATGGTAATATAATAAAAATGAAATTTAAAAATAATTAAATAAATATTAAGATTCAAAATGAAATATATTAAACAATCTGATGTAACGTGAGACTTACAAGAACCGAGCATGCTGTCGCATTCGTGCAATGTGTTATAACATTGTAAGGACGTAAAATGATTTCTTTATGTTTTTAAATTATTTATAATTAAACTATATAATATTATGACGTTGACAATTACTTTGATCTTCTAAAAAATATAAATTTCCATTCATATATATTATTATTTCCATTAATGATATCATCAACTGACGTATGTATTTTATACTAGTTATTTTACCCGGCTTCGCTCAGTATTTGTAATATAAACAGCTTAAGCATGGCGAATCTAATAGTAAATATTCATTTATTTTTTTATTAATTTGAATTGAAAAAAAAATCTTTTTTCCGCCTTCGCCTTCGCCCACGGCGCCTTCGCCCCCGAAGCCTTCGCCCCCGGCGCCTTATTTGAATCGAAAAAAATATATATCGAAAGTCATGGAAACTGATTTGTTTTCGATGTTACGAACCAACATTACATATTTTCTTACATACATACTTACAAAGTCTCTTTGGAAATTATATATTAGATTAAAATTTTATTAATCTAAATATTTCAAAATACGAAACACGAACTCATAACTAACAAAAAATAAAAGTCAAATTCTACCGACCTCACGAACAGTTTTGTATTTCTTAACAAAATACAATACGAAACTGAAACGAAATGTAATTGGGCATCGCGGGTCGATTTTATTCTTATGCTAGATTGATTCGACTATAGCTGGTTTTATATAAATTTAAACATGTAGAGTTTAACCTCTAACTGAAAACACTTTCCAATGATTTAAAATGTTACAATTATTTCAAATCACATTTTCACCGTTTTTGATCAATCATTTCCTCACACGACTGATAAATTGACACACTACGTCATTATGTAATGTTTCGTACAAGTATGTTAGATGAATTGGGATGGATGAGTATTAGCATTAGTCTAAATATTAGTACATTGTCTTTTGTTTATAAGTTAGATCATAAGTTATTGCCTAAGTTGTTTGATGATTATATAACAAGGAATAGAGATAAACATGAAGTTTATATACTAGTTTTTATACTAGAAATAAGGACAAACTAGTTGTAAGTAGAGTAAGAAGAAATAAGACAGCTGGGGGTGTTTTTCACAGGGGTGTGCTCATGTATAATGCCCTCCCTGAGTGCATCATGTCTGCTGAGACCATGGATGCATTCTTGCGAGGTGCGAAGAGACACCTCTGAAAGGGACAGTACATAGATAGTACTCTAAAGTTAATTATACATTTTAGAGTTAAGTAATTAAGATGTATTTTTACAAACCTCCTTTACGTTTCACTTACGATTTACAATTCAGGAAAAATTTTGTCTCTTATTCGATCATTTTCATACTTTGCCATATTGCTCATTTTGGTCATCGATATAAGTAAATGGATCCTCCGCCATTACGATAGAGATAAAATATCGTTTAAGACGCGTTTGAATCTGGGTGACGTCTATGTAGTCTTTAGTTTTATACATAGATGGCTGTAGTAAAATAAAATTATTGGTATTTTTATTCAAAATAATAATTTATATATCTTAATATTATATACAAAACTAAAAAAGATGTTGGTTTTTAAAAACTTTTTTTAAATTAGCTTGATAGCTAAGATAATATGTATATAAATAAATAATAATAAGCTTATTGTAAAAAACTAAATGTATGTAAGCTTATTGTAAATCATATTTACAATTAGATACAACATAACTTCTTATTGATTACTTATCTCACAGATAAAACTCAGTGAAGAGATATACTTTTAGCTGTGAAATGTCAGATCTGACATATTTGGCCAAAAATCAATATATATATATATATATATATATATATATATATATATATATATATATATATATATATATATATATATATATATATATATATATATATATATATATATCGTGTATTACCTAACAAGAAGCTACACGCCAAATTTGAAATTTATATATACATATGAGAGTTAAAACTATAAATATTTATATATTAGAGATAACGAGAACGTATAGAGCAAATTTTATAAAATATAGAGTGAATTATAGTCGTTTAAACAAATAAAATCTGATATGACCATATCACGGCGAAAAGGTTGAAGATAGATTATGGTAGCTTGCAAGACGTCACCGTACCCGAAATTGTGGATATTTGATACGCATTGTACACGATATTTTATCTCCAACGTAATGGCAAACGATACATTAACGTATATTGATGACCAAAATGAGCAATATTGCAAAGTATGAAAACGATCGGATAAGAGACAAGAGATATAAAAAATGACCCCTTACACGAAAACCATGTGAACTGTATAAGAGGTAAGTAAAAATAAATAATAGAATCACTCACAGAAAATCAAATTGTATTCAAAGAATGACGCCGAAACCTCAATACGATGAATCGTCAGCCGAATCGACCAATTCCGGTCATCGTCTCTCCCATCCACTTCCAGGAGACGAAATTTGCATCACTGGAATCGCTGGACTCTTTCCCGATTCGGATAACGTCTTAGAGCTTAGGGAAAATCTATTCAACAAGGTACTAACAAAACGTGATTTATTTCAAGAATTTTTCATGACAATAAAATTAATTTTTCATCCCCAATCGTCACCAGGTGGATTTGGTCTCAGACGACGATCGCCGCTGGAAATTGTCCCATCCAGAAATACCCCAACGTACCGGAAAAATCAATCATGTCAACCGTTTCGACGCTTCTTTCTTCGGTGTACATTTCAAACAGGCTCACACCATGGACCCCATGTGCAGATTGCTCCTGGAGAAAGCCTACGAAGCTGTCGTAGACGCCGGTAATGTTAATACTCCACTAAGAATTAAAAAATATTCTTTAATCTGCTTTAGAAATTATATTTCTCTTATTCAAAATAATATTAAAACTAATCCCAAATCATTTTGGTCATATATAAATTCAAAAAAAAATACCTCCTCTTCATATCCTTCCGTAATGTATTATGGAAATAAGTCGGCTTCACATGGTTCTGAAATCTGTACCATTTTTGCTGACTATTTTGACTCCACTTTCAATCGTGATTCTACCATTAACCTTTCTATCTCTAATACAGATACTTCTTCTTGTAACTTATCTACTTTTCATTTTGACTTATCTACTGTACTCAGTCACATCAACTCTCTCAATGTTAATCTTGGTGCGGGTTGTGATGGTTTGCCTTCTTTTTTCCTTGTTAAATGTGCTGTCCCATTATCTCTTCCCATAACAATCCTTTTCAATCTTTCTATGTCGAACGGTAAATTTCCTGACTATTGGAAATTATCTTACATCACCCCTATTTTTAAAAAAGGTGATAAGAATCTTATTGAGAATTACCGTCCTATATCTAAACTATCTGTCATTAGTAAAATCTTTGAAAAAATTATCTATAATTTCCTTTTCTCCAATTTCAAAAACTACATTATACCTGAACAACATGGTTTTTTTAAGGGGAGATCGGTAGAGACTAACCTGCTTAATTTCACTAGTACTCTCACATCTTATATGGACAAACGAATCCAAATAGACGTCGTTTATACGGATTTCTCTAAAGCTTTTGATAAAATCAATCACAACCTTTTACTCAATAAACTTTGGTCCCTTGGAATCCGAGGAAATTTATTTCGTTGGATCTCTTCGTATATACTAAATCGTCACCAAATCATAATTCTCAATGGTTTTAGATCATCACTTAGACATATTCCTTCCGGTGTCCCACAAGGGTCGCATTTAGGTCCCTTATTCTTTTTACTCTATATTAATGATATCTCATACATCTTCAAACATTCCTTTATACTTCTTTACGCTGATGATTTAAAAATTTACAAACCTATATACACCATAGACGATTGTCATAAGATACAAGAAGATCTAGATAGATTCTCTATATATTGTTTAAATAATGATCTTTTTATTAATCTAGAAAAATGCTCTATTTTAAATTTCACTAGAAATAAGTCAATTATTACTAATCAATATCAATTAAATCATTCAATCCTTAACACGTCATCTTCTATTAAGGATCTTGGTGTAATACTCAATAATAAACTAGATTTCTCTGAACATATTTCTTTTATTACCAACAAAGCATTTAAATCTCTTGGATTCCTACTCCGCTCAACAAAACCCTTTAATGATCCTTATGTACTAAAATTACTTTATTTTTCCTTTGTAAGGTCTCACCTTGAATTTGCCTCAATTATCTGGTCACCTTTTTATTTATCCCATATTAATTGTATTGAGAAAGTTCAACTTAAATTTATTAAATCCTTACGCTACCTTTTTCCTACCTATACCCATTCTACTGTTTCCGACATTTTAAAAATCCTTTCTTTTAACAATCTTTCTGTCAGGCGACGACATTCTGATGCTATATTCTTCTTTAAGCTCATAAATGGTTTCCTTGATTGTTCTGATTTACTGAATAAGGTTAATTTCAGAATCCCAGTTCGATACCCTAGACGCGTTACACTCTTTTCACTTGATCCTTTCAATACTAATTCCCAAAAATATTTTTATCTGCAGCGCGTTTATCGTATGTTTAACGGAGAGCTGAATGAGGTTGATCTGTTTGGTATTTCCCTACATCAATTCAGGTCTAACATCAAGAGAATCTTGACCGATTGATTCATTTTTTCTTCTATTCTATTTTTCCAATATTTCCATTATTTTTATACTTTAGTTTAGTTATGTAATGTGCTATTTAATCATATTATAGCTTTCATTCCTTTCCATTTCATTTGTTTATTTTGTATTTACCTTTTTCATTTGTTTTTTATATTTGTAAATTTCAATTTCTTCTTATATTCTATCTTATAACCTTTTCCAAATATTTTAATACTATAGTTTAATTATGCAATGTACTACATATTTTGTCATGCCTTTATTCTTTACTTTTTAATTTGTTTTCCTTATATTTATCTTTTTCATTTTTGTAAAAATCTATTATTGGACTCGGGTGTTACATATATTATTTATTTACTTTTTGTGTTTTTTATACCTATCTCTGTACATCCTGTCTGTTGATTTTTCAATTAATAAAATAAAATAAAAATAAAATAAAATAAGCTATACCACATGTACCTATATAATATAGTACTAGCGAGAAACGTTTCAGTACATTTCCTCCACTTGCACTTCGCTTTATTGTAGTTTTTTTTTTATTTCAGGCGTGAATCCTAAAATGCTGAAAGGCAGCAAGACGGGAGTGTTCATCGGAGCTTGCTTCTCCGAGTCTGAAAAGACTTGGTTCTACGAAAAGATGCAGGTCAACGGTTTCGGTATCACCGGGTGAGCTATTTCAATATTGAATGCATACCATTAATATTTTATTGTCACACTAAATCGAGTATTGCCTCTGCAGATGTTCGCGTGCAATGTTGGCCAATCGAATCTCTTATTGGCTCGGATGCACTGGTCCGTCTTATAGTATTGACAGTGCTTGTTCCAGTTCTTTGTACGCCCTCGAACATGCTTTTCGAGCTATTAGAGATGGGCATTGCGAATCTGCCATCGTTGGTGGTTCCAATTTGTGTCTACATCCCTACGTATCCTTGCAGTTCTCCAGGTTTGTACTATTCAAACTATTTTATACTGAAATTGGACATACGTCAGAGAAATGTTATAATAATATAAGTGCCTTTACGAATAAATAAATTGTGTTGATAACACTGTTCGACAAATGACGACTTTTTTTTTGGTTCAGAGACGAGATATGACTTTTATTATAGAATTATGCCCAGTGAACACGAATGTGGTAATAAAAAATGTTGATTGGCTCGAGATTCGGAGATATATGTGTTTTATAAATCGCGCGATTTTTCTATATCTTTGCGTTGTTCGGTTGATGTCTCAAAACCTGTCAATTTCCTGTTCAAAATGAATATTGAAATCTATAGTCGGATATTTTATCTTCCATTTATAGTACTTTTCAGCTTTCAAATCTCTCTAAGTAGTCATCCAGTTCAAATCAAAAGTCAAAAGTACGTATTTTCACTTGGGATTTTTTCCCACTGTTAATACTATTATATATTGAGTTATTTCTATTGAAACATGTTTATTGAGATAGTATTCTGACCACACTATTTTTTGTTTTCGTTTAAAAGGGTTAATTGGAAGTGTGCTGATCTTTAAATCGGTAAAATTGCGAGCATAAAGCTCGTACTAGTGTTTACTCGTATTTACACGAATCTGAATTGAACTAATAGGGATAATATATTAAATTATCTTTATATGAGAATTAAAAAAATTCCACTTAGAAAAATCATATTTCGACTATTCTTGTGGATTAATAACAAAAATTCTATTGATAACTGTCTTACCTCGATAAAATAAACGAATTTTTGTGTCGAACAGTGTAATACGCGGTACGTCTCCATAACCACGGAATATAATCAAGGTCATCACATATTCACTACAGAAATTAAAGTTTTATTTTGATATAGATTTATTTACAATTTGAGTATATGGTGGTGTTAGGCGTTGGTGGCCAATCCGTTTCTTTTCTCAGTTGGCGGATTATTTTTATCTACTTTTTTTGTATTTGTCTATCCTTGAGAACTTATATTAACGTGTAATGTATAGTTTCAACGAAAATATGTATAATATAAAATGAACGATGTTTATATTAATTCAACTTAAATAATTGATTATTAATTTAATTGAGTATTCGGCGCCACCAAGAGAAATGTTTTTACATTTATTTATAAATAATTTTTACATTTCTCTGGTGCCACCCCTGAAATTTTATGTAGAATGCGGGCGATCGCCATGCCACTTTTAAAAACTGTCAAACTACGATGTTAATTGAATATGTTACTTAAATGATCAATTTACTTATAAAAATGTATCCCATGTTGTTTATTGCGTGTTTTTTAATGCATCTTGCGAGTAATATAAACAAACAGAGATGTTTTTATCGGATATACGTCGAGCAGCAAGCATCAAATACGACTGCCGCCAAAATTATTTGAAAATGTCTGTGGACATTCCTCGCTTGACAACAATATGAATTTTAAAGCCACTTCTATTATTATAACATTTCTCTGTAGGACGTACATGGAGGCCCAATGTGCGAACGAAGGTACAAGACTTGAGTTGAGTCTTAAGTTGATCGTTTTCAAACTTTGCCATTTTGCTCGGTTTGGTCATCAATATATGTGGAAATCAAGCCCGCCATTACCATGGTGAAAAATAATCGTAATAGACACGTTTGGAAATACTCCATTATCTTTCTCGGTGACGTCTATTGTCCACATCGTCGGATTTATCCACACTATTCCGATCGTTTTTTTCCTTCTCGCCACCCTCTCGCTATGTCAGATTTTAATTGTTTAAGCGGCTATAACTTTTTACTAGTTTCACTCTGTATTTTTTCGAACATCAAAACTTTGCTTATATGTAAGCGTTCTTAAGCCTGCCTCACCGAAGTGGGGTATGCAAGTGCCCCAATTTTTACGTTTTTCGTAATAACTATGTGGTTTTCAAAGTTATACACCCTATATTTATTGTATTCCTAGAATGAACTATAAGAAATTTATTTTAATAGATTTTGTATGATTTAGAAAAGGGGTAAAATTTCTATGTTCCAAAGTATGTATGATTTAAAGGCGGTAGCGATAAGTCATGTTTTTGACTGTCCGCTTGCAGATTCTTGTTGATCGATGAATCAATGCGAGAGAAAGAGACAGCAATATTTTCGTAAGCTATTGCTTTCGTCGCTTTGGGCGCGTGACTTCAGTCGCCCGTGGACCTCACATGTCGATACTTTTTAATACAAAAATAGTCAAAAACATGCTATACAACTATAATTTTTTTATATTGATGTATAAAATGATTAATAAGATATATATTGAACCCATTTGTATTGAGAAAGGCTGTATTTTGATTACAAAATACTGGGGTCTTACGCGACCCCTGTTCGGGGCACTCGTTCGATCTCGACGCTCCGTCCTTCAAATGTTAATAAAAAAAAATATATTATAAAATATGAAAGATACATTTACAAGATTAAATTTTCATTATCACGGGGGAAAAATAACAAAATAACATTAAACGGCATGAAAGGAAATTTTAATTAATTAAAATAAAATGATTTCTAAACTTTCTTCCTTTGGCACTATAGATTGGGTGTCCTTTCGCCCGAGGGACGTTGCAAATCCTTTGACAAGGACGCCGACGGATATGCCAGAGCGGAAGCCGTCACCGTCATCTTTCTCCAAAAGGCCAAAGATGCCAAACGAGCATATGCTCAAGTTTTGCACGCCAAAACCAACTGTGACGGGTACAAGGAGCAGGGCATAACCTATCCCGCAGGACAAGTTCAAAAAATGCTACTCACCGAGTTCTACAAGGAGTGCCAAGTGAATCCGATCGAGTTGGAATTCATCGAGAGTCACGGAACAGGTAGAAACATATACATACAAAATTCAAATTTTGGTTTTGAATATCCAGTGTGGCTGAATCCGTGTGCAAATTCGATTATTCCGTTTAAACGAGCCTTTGCAAATACATTCTCGCGATCCGATGTCACGTTTGTGCTGGCACTTCTCATGCTAATTGCGTTCGTGTTAATTAGATGTTCATTCAACGTCCCGTGAATTTTGACAAAGTTACATAGACCTATACACAGTGGTGTAGTGGGGCCAGGTCGCCCCTCTGGTACTTTTTTTTGAGCCGTGTTCCCGGCACTTGATTTATATGAAAATTGTTTTATGAGTAAAATTCAAAAACTATTTTGGATAATATTAATAACACTAAGTCGAGAAGAATAAGAGGCGACTTAATCGAATTCTTTAAAATAATAAATAATCATAATTGTCCTATGTTTAAACTCAATACGTTCAATGAAAACACTCATCTTAGAGAACACACACTCAGACCACAAAAAGAATAAATTGATCAGATATTGATTGATATATTTTTATTATTATGAAATTATGTTCACAATACATCTTATATATATTTTAATAGCTACCGATCTACTGATAATTTCCTATTTTACAATTTAATTTAATTTTGTTGATGTAAAGCATATTAGGAAAAAGAGCTCAAAAACCTATTTAAAATTCTTATAAATGCTCATAATACATCTAATACATAATATTAATTAAGACTCTCTAAAGTCGATGACCTAAAGCAGATTGTGTTTAGGTAATCTGTGTTTATGTAATCTGTGTAATCTGTGTTTAATATTTTTATAAACAAGCTAGAAAACTCTCTTAAACTATAAGATGTTTGTAATTCTTCTTTTCCAATATCTTTTCTATATTTTTGTTTTCTTTTTTAGTTATTGTGTTACTGTCCCAGATATTTTTATTCTCTTTTATCTTTTGGTATTTTTCTCTTATTTCGTATTTTTTTTCGTGTTAACTTTTTTTTCTTTTATCTTATTATTGTTACGAATATTTTGGTTTTCATTTTATTATTTACTAGTTGTTTTACGTGGCTTCGCTCAGTATTTGTTACAGCGCAAACATGGCGAATCTAATAGTAAATATACATTTGTTTTTTTATTAAATTTATTTAAATCGAAAAAAATATAATATTCAACCAATTTAATTGTCTTCGTAGAAACTTTGAATTGTTTACGAAGTTCTCAACCAATGATACTTATGTACATATGTACATAGTCTCATTCGAAATTATATATTAGATATATGTACATATTAAGTCAAACTCCATGTGTCTATCGGTCTTTGGGTCTTCGCCGCCTTGCGCATGTACATATTATTAAATAAATTTCATTTTTGTATACCAAATATTGTGAGCAGACTCTCGTTCTAACATTTGGTGACAACAACCGAAAAGTAATCCGAGTATATTCAAAACTTAAAAGACAACTTAACGACGTTTGATGAAATTTATGGACATTTTTCATCTAAAAACACCCAAAACTTCGAAAGAAATCACTATTTGAACTATTAACCATACACAATTGAGGATATAATATAATATAATAAATAGTCATCTCCAAATTCACATTTTAAAATTTCATAATTTTTTGACATACATACATATGGTTTTGGCACACAACCACGGGTTTGAAAAATCAAAGATGTCGAAGAGGATGTATGGAGGGAAGTTTTTAGAAAATATAAAAAAACATCATAATTTTATTAAGAATATTTATTAATTAGCATTTGATATTTTTTATAAATATCTGAACTACCAATATTATGATGCATTTTTTATAAGTAAAGAAAAAGGAGGCGGTTATAAATATTAAACACTGCCCTGGTTCATTTTTATTTAACACTACACCATTGCCTTTACATATAATGCATGCGTAATTCAAACTATCTTCCTTTAGGTACTAGAGTGGGTGATCCTGAAGAACTATTGGCTCTCGATGAGATCTTCTGTACCGGTCGTAGCACTCCATTGAAAATTGGAGCCATCAAGTCTAACCTCGGACATAGTGAGCCGGCTTCTGGTCTTTGCTCTGTTATCAAGGTATTATCATCATCATTTACATACCAACATTCATCATTCACTGCACCATTCGTCTCTGTCTGAGCAACTTTCACCCATCTAATCTGATACGTTTTTCTTTTTCCATCTACCCATCCACTTGTGACCTTTTACACTCTTTTAGGTACTATTCAAGTACTTATTTTTTTCCACCTTTCGTTTATTCTTTTATTCATTTCTATTTCAATACCTTCAAACGTCATATGTTTCTTTCTTTCTTTATGTCAACCAAACAATGCTCCATATCGAGTAGTATGTATGCTGAGCTGTGTCCAAATTAGAACACGCGGAGACACGAGGTGCTCAAGGAGACACGCAGAAACACACACTTCATTATTTATTTATTTATTCATTTTTTATACCAGGAAGGCCTTATAGTTAAACCCCAATGCGCCTTACTGGCCAATTACAAACAATGCAGCATTTTTATTATACAAGTCAATTATACATACATTAATCAATCTCAAATAGTGGTGACATAGTAGGTAGGAAGGTTTTTAATCAATTTTAATCGGGGACCGTTTTAACAATGAAATCAGAGAAATTGGTAAACTCTGATAGGAAACGATCGACCTGGGTCACAAATATCCAGGTTTAACCAACAGCACTACATCTTTTCAATCGAGGCCACCTCATGGGATCGAACCCAGTGCCTCTCGGTGTTAGGCAGAAGCTTTACGACCGAGCTATGCTGCTGGCTAAAGTGGGACTCGAACCCATGACCAATATGTTCGAAATCATAGAAAGTCCACGCTGCTGGTTGTCGAATACATTATATATAATCAGCTGGTTGTCGAATACATTATATATAATCAGCTGGTTGTCGAATACAATATATATATTTATATAATCAGTCTTCAAAAGTATGATACGAATGGTTTTCTAAAGATGCGTTCAAATTAGAATACACTGAAGCTATTTAATTATCCTATAATAAAGTACATATGTATAATTAATTTAAATCCTTGTTTTTTCCAAATTAGAATACACTGAAGCTATTTAATTATCCTATAATAAAGTACATATAATTAATTTAAACACCTATTTTTTCCCTCATTGTAAGCTGAAGACATCATCTTAAGAAAGTAAATGAAATGAAAAGTTACATTACATAGCACAAAGGACGATTTATTCGAAAAGTGCTAATGTACAATTGCACAAATGCAATAAAGGCAACTTTTTGCATTGATGTAAACTGCTAACTCGCCAGATATGTCCGTAAATAATGGTAGAAAATTTTCCTAGTGAAGATTCATCCGAGTTTACCTCGTTTCGTTCTCATATTAGCATACATTCCATTGACCCATTCGTTGCATTCAAATGTACATCATTTGAACAAACGAAGCGCCGAAGCATTTCCCTTGTTTGCGTTATCCTTTGTCGTCGTCCGCATGAAAATGAGGAAGGATGTCCAATCAAACAACAACACAAACAACAAACAAACTCAGTCAACATCACAAAACCACATTTTCTAAAAACAAAAAAAAAACGACCCAATATACAAATGCACTGGCAATCAAAACGTATTTACTTTTTGGGTTTCAGGTTTGCTTCGCCTACGACACTGGTTTTATTCCACCCAATTTGAACTACGAAAGTCCCAGGGAGGGTGTGTCGGCTCTTTCAGAAGGAAGGATGACTGTAGTCTGCGAAAAGGAACCATGGAATCGTGGAATGGTTGGAGTCAACAGTTTCGGCTTCGGAGGAGCCAATGCTCACGTCCTGCTCAAGAACTTCTCCAAACCAAAGGTCAGTGAGTTTTGAGTCGTAAACTTCTTTACAGAGAGTATGATTTTTTAACGGAAGCTTTGAATAATCAAGCTAAGTTATCAAATATTAAACAAACCCTTTTATTTCAGATCAACGGTGGTATACCCAACGACGACTTACCCAGACTAATCTGCATATCTGGCAGGACAGAATCAGCTGTTAATCGCATCTTAGACGATCTTGAATCAAGACCAGTAGACGTCGAACATACTCGTCTCCTACATGGTATCCACGAGGATAACATATCAGGTCACGTCGTCAGAGGATACACACTTCTAAGTGAGTGAAAGTATATTTTTATATCTGAATTAAATTAATGTAAAATATTAGAATAAAAAGAGTTCGAGAAGTAGGTCGAGTAGTTTGGAGACAAAATGTGTGAGGGTTATAAGACAGTCGGTTGTAAATTTTAAACTGTATTAATTTTTCAGGAGCAAAAGATGACAACATGAAGGTGTCTCGTGAAATTCAATACTTTCCAGGTGTGAAGCGTCCCATTTGGTTCGTGTTCAGTGGCATGGGTTCTCAATGGGCTGGTATGGGGTCTAAGTTAATAAGGATTCCAGTATTTGCTGCTGCCATTGAAAGGTACGTTTTGACATGTACAGATTCCGGTTAGTTTTTCTGGAATATATATGTATATTTTTAGGACTATTAATAAGGCATAAATAAATATTAAATCTAATTTTTCAGATGTCACCGAGCTCTGCATCCGAAAGGCATCGACATCACTCACATCATTACAGACCCAGATCCGAAAATTTACGACAACATCTTGCACTCTTTCGTTGGTATCGCTGCCATTCAAATTGGACTTTGCGATGTCTTAAAAGACATCGGAATTGAAGCAGATCATTTTATTGGTACTTATTATCACTTCTTGAAGTAAAATCTTAAACAGTTCGCTTACTCAGTTATGTCATGTTGGATATTTGACAATCAGGTCACAGTGTCGGTGAGCTTGGATGTGCCTACGCAGACGGTTGCTTCACAGCTGAACAGATGATCCTTGCAGCCTACTCTAGAGGTCTGGCCAGTATCGAAACACCTTTCATCAAAGGATCGATGGCTGCAGTCGGCTTGGGATACAACGACGTAAGTCCTGGACTTTTAACTAGTAGTCTACTCTATTTCTTATAAAGCCTACTTTCATAGTAATAGCTCTTTTTGTTATTTTACCCTCCCGTAAAATGAAAACATTGAGTTGAAACAAGCACCTACTTAGCCCTTTGAGTGCCCTTAGCCCTTAGTGTAAGTGCGAGCAATGCGCACGCATAAGGTACACGTGTCGTTAATCTGTGGTTCAGTCTGTCTGGCGCTTTTCGATCGTTTGCACCGCATCGGACATATGTACGTCACAGTTAAAATACTGCCAGCAAAACGTACGAACATAATAACATATCAACAAAAACTTCTATATGTATTGTTTGCTACCAATGTTTCCTCTAGGGCAATAAGTCTCTGAGTATTTAGCGCCATCTATTGAAAATGTATTTAATTAACCCTTTGAGTGCTGACGTCTTTTCTGTTGAAAATCCGCCACGCTGAAAATTTCGCCAACATTTCCAACTAGAATTATTTAGAAATCCAATAGAAAGCAGGCATAAAAATTGAAGCTAATCCAAACAAACTCTAGATAACTACCGCCGAGGATATCGAGTTTTGTAAAGGTGTGTTTAGACTCTCTAATATATGTTGCAACAATATAAAATAAACAAAAGAAATCTATTAATGTATTGTGATGAATGTATTTTTCTTTGTTGTTCAAATTTAATGCTCATAATCTAAATGCCAAGCCAAAATCTAAAATACAGCAGACAGTCAGATTCTTAACTACGATTACTGAGATTTTATCAAAAAGGAGGAGTTTAAAATGCAAATATTTTTCAGGTGAAGAGCTTATGTCCACCTGACATTGAAGTAGCATGCCACAACGGACCTGACTCCAGCACTATTTCAGGTCCTGCAGACTCCATGAAGGCATTCGTTGAGCATCTCCAGAGTCAAGAAGTCTTCGCCAAGGAGGTGCCTTGTTCCAACATCGCCTATCACTCCAGATACATCGCAGAAGCAGGTATAATACTCTTCCCCAACATTTATACGTATATAACTTCATTGTATTTACTTCATCTTGCTTAATATGAATTGAGACGTAGAGAGGCGTTTGCCGGGTGGTGTAACTTCACTACCCCCAATTCTCCTCCCCCCCCACAGAAGGGTTCCTGAATGTTAATACACGGCCAAAATCGTAATACAATTAGCAAGCTTCCCTGAAAGCCTTCTCTCGGCCTGTCTCCGTTACTTGTGCATTATCAGCTGAAAATTTTCGCTCCATAAACTCGAATGTGTGTATTCTCAATAGTCTTGTGACGAATAATATTCAGCAACAAACATATGAATTTATTGAACCGAATGTACGGAACGTTTGTTCGATCGATAAGCTACTTTCCAAGCATTACATATATGTACATATATCCAGGCACTTTTGTACGTACTTGAGTGCTTAAGCTGTGTAATTTAGCATTTATTTCTGATTTAATTCCATTAAAATGAATTCATATAAGGAAAAAAATATTTTTACATTTCGCCTTCATATGATACACCGAAGATGTAATTTCGCTAAAGGATCTACTAATTAATTAATTTTCAGGAAATACCCTGTTGAAGTATCTGCGTCAAGTGATTCCGGAACCTCGCCAACGAAGTCCTAAATGGGTCTCCACGTCAGTACCAAAACACTTGTGGGACGAAAAAGCAGCTCAATACTCTTCTGCCGAATACCACACAAACAATTTGCTGGTAATGAGACATTTTGACGTCGAATTTTTAAAAGTTTCGATATTTTTCTCATATGGGAATTCATTTCAGAGTCCCGTACTATTCGAAGAAGCCTCGAAATCGATCCACAGCAATGCAATTACCATTGAAATTGCACCACACGGTCTGCTCCAAGCCATCCTGAGAAGATCCCTGAAAGATGAATGCACTAATGTGGCTCTGACTAAACGTGGACACAGTGACAATGTCGAATTCATGTTTCAATCTATCGGAAAGTACGTCATTAATTTTACGTATTATATAAAGTCTTATTATTATATATGATGTAATCCCACTATTATACTTTTCATTGGTTGGCAGTTACACGCTTCAAAACCACTAGTAGTAGTTTTATACTTACAAACTTTATTTTTTTAGATTGTACGAAGCAGGTCTGAATCCCCAGCTGTCGAACCTGTATCCTAAAATTGAATTTCCGGTATCGAGTGGCACTCCGATGATTTCTCATCTGGTCGAATGGGAACACAGTGAAGATTGGTGAGATTTTATTATTCGTATTTATATTATGTATGTAGCATTTGAGCTTTCGCTGCGATACTCGCAATAATGAGAAATGTAATGTGAATGTACTGACTTGGCATAATTCACTTAGTGCTCCAATTAGAGCACTTTCGAAATGAGAGCGTTCCCAAATACAGGTTTAGATATATGGATATATGTATGTACATACATACAGTAGCAACTGAACGCAATTCAATTTCAGGTATGTGACGTCGTATATAGCTCAGGAGAAGATGAAGTCAGGTGAGAGAATGGTGAGGATGACTATCGCTGATGAGGATATGGAGTATATGGCTGGACACGTAGTAGACGGTTTGTTGTGATCAACCTATCTTATTGTTGTTTTTTTTTAACATGGCGTTTATTTTATGTATGTTTATTTTTCAGGACGTAATTTATATCCTGCTACTGGTTACTTGGTGCTGGTTTGGGAGACGCTTGGTATGATGATGGGAGAGTTGTTTACTGAAGTGTCGGTGGTATTTGAGAATGTTCGCTTCCAACGCGCTACTAATATACCAAAAGAAGGCAATCTGGAGTTTGTCATCATGATCCAGAAAGGAAGTGGCAATTTTGAGGTCAGATTTGTCGACTTTTATATAATATCTGCTTTAACTCGTATCTCGATCACACGGTTTCACAAACTTCTTCTGCAATGGAAAACTTCGCAAACCCAGAAATTTTAACTGAACACTTGGCTTATTTTTTAGGTTGGCTAATTCCTGGAAGTAAAAATTAAAAAAAAATGTTATTTAAACAAAATATTTATCTAGTAATTATTTTTAAATATACATAAAACTAATAAATAATGATAAGTTCATAGCATTTAGTAAAAAATATCTGCCAGATATGCAAGTTTTAGCAACCATGAAGGATTTGTTAAAACCTCAACAAAATTTTGCCCTGATTTATTTCGTGCCTTCAAGAAGACCAATAACTTACTTCTAAGTTCATAAAGTCTTAATAGTGCTTTCCCTCTGGATACCCATCTCACTTCTTAGTAGTGCTTTGTGTCCACTACTCATTTTAAATAATCTGGATTGAAGTGGTCTTTATTTTACGTTTTATCACTCACGGCTTCATCCATAACATTTTTTTATTTTGTGGAATTTTTTTAGTCACCAATGCTTGTCTATGCAAAATTCAGTGTCAGCCGGTCAGGGAAAAACAATATACCCCATCTCTTTCATGCGCACGATGTTAGAAAAGTTGGTCCTCCGATTGTACTTAGATACTATCAGTTGATGTTGATCATCACTCGCCTTTCAATATCAAGTAGAAGATCTTTAAATATGTTGTAATGTTTAAAACCTTTCCAAATTGTAGCAGAACACCTATTCAGGTTTAGCGGAACACTGGTGTTCCGCGGAACATAGTTTGGTAAACCCTGCTCTATCAGATAGATGCTTACTAACTTTACTATTCCCATTAAAGAAATATTGTGGTTCATATCCTGTTGCTATTTGAAGTGGTAGGTGAGATGCTTCTTCACATATAAAATGAACATAACAAAATGAGACCTATATATTTTGTTCATCCTTCAGAACAAAAAAATACTAGTTATAAGATTTCTAGCTTAATTCAAGTGTAAATTCTACGATTCTTCTATATGTTACAGATCGTCGAAAGTAATGCAGCAGTTGTTACGGGAAAAATCTACGCCAAAAAGGATGTATCTCAAGATTACCATATACTACCAGAACCAGTTGAAATTACGGGACCATTTGTCAGAAACGTGTCCACTAAAGATTTCTACAAAGAAATGAGACTCAGAGGTTACAACTACTCGTAAGTAAACAAGTCTTTCCAAAATCGAACATATCCGCACATTCTAAACAATTCATAGTTTTCAAATTTGTAACTTGCGGTTGATTTTTCAGTGGCATGTTCCGAGGCCTTCAATCTTGCAATATCGACGGCACCCGTGGTCTTTTGCGCTGGGAAAATAACTGGGTCACGTTCATAGACACCATGCTTCAAATTAAAATCATGGGAATCGATTCTAGAGGACTTTACGTGCCCACGAGAATTGAAAAATTGAGCATCGACTCTACTAAGCACTATGCAATACTGTCGGCCATTCCTGATGAAGAAATTTACATGCCAGTTACAGTTTACAATGAAGTCGGCATTATTAGGTAACACTTTTTAATTCTAATATAAAAGTACATGGATTGTTACATTTAATATAATATTATTTGTTTTGAACTAGATCTGGAGGAGTAGAAGTGCGAGGTCTCACTGCATCACCTATCACAAAGAGAAACCCATTAGGAATCCCAGTACTTGAAAAGTATCAATTCATTCCAAACTTCCCTAAATATAATATGAGTGTAAGTTGATGAGTTAATATACCCCATACTGTCAAACATTTGTCTGAGGAATTTTCATGTATACTGCAAAAATATTTAGGTAAACGATATCATTCGAGCTGACGTTCAAATAGCTTTGGAGAACGTGCAAGGCATCAAAGTGAAATCTATCGAACTGATTGATTCTGCTACTGAACCTGGCACTGAACCTCTGATTACATTCATCAGAGACGCTTTGGAAGAAATGCCTCTGCTGCAAGCTGAATTGTTGGTAATCGCTGAGGAAAAGCTTGATTTAGGTGTCAATGTAACTGTGGAAAACAAGAAGCTAACTGGTGAAACAAACGCACTCCTCTTCGTTGGCTCCAAATTAATGGAACGAGATGAGGTATTCTAGAACGTTTAAGGCTTATATACTATTTATTGATAGATTTTAACACAGTTGCTATTATTACAGGTTCTGCAAGAAGCATTCAACTGTTTGAAAGAAAAAGCTTTCGTCATTTCTAGAGAAAATGCTTCGTTCGTTATCAAAGAGCGATATGAAAACATTGTCGTCATCACTGCGATGAAAACTGGTACTGAAACCTTGGTGCTTTTGAGAAAAAGAATCAATCCCAAGCCTGCTAAGTTCATTCAAATCAAGGAATCTGATGAACGATTCCTTTGGATAGATGATGTATGTATATATAGTGTATTATCTATGTGAGGCGTGTCAAGATCATTGTATAATGTGACTAAATTTTAGGTGAAGAAAAAAATGAAGGACAATGTAAAGCTCATGTTGTTTGCTCAAAATGAAAATTTGAACGGTATTCTGGGTCTTGTTAATTGCCTTCGTCGAGAACCTGGCGGTGACGTTGCGAATTGCGTCGCCATTATGGATCCTAAAGCACCTCGTTTCGATCCTAACATTCCACTGTACGAGTTCCAAATCGATAAGGAACTCTCCATGAATGTCTTTAAAGATGTACGTTGACAAAAAACGTTAATTTATCTAAGATCTTTTGTTTTTTTTTTAACTTATTATTCTTTTTATAGGGTCAATGGGGTACTTATCGCCATTTAGTACTCGAGGAACTCCAAGATTTCCCAGCAGATCACGCATACGTTAACGTTACCACTAGAGGTGATCTTTCCAGTCTTCGGTGGATAGAAGGAGACATGAACGTCGACAAGGAAAAAGATATAGTTCATGTAAGATATTATACCTATATATACTTACATACATACGTACGAAGTAATAAAAAGTGAAAATGATTTGAAATTATACAATATTGATTTTAAATTGAAGGTATACTATTCGGCTATGAACTTCCGTGACATCATGACAGCTTCCGGGAGGATATCAGTGGAGACAGTTGCCAGGGGTAGACTTAATCAAGAGTGCGTGCAAGGATTAGAATTCGCCGGAAAAACCAATAGGTTCGTTTGCATTCAATTATAGATCAATTTTTAAAATATTGTATGCCGATTTTCATGACGATATGTGGAATATTTGTAGTGGAATGCGTATCATGGGTCTGGTTGCGAGTAAAGGCTTAGCAAATGTAGTGAAACCTGACGATTACATGTATTGGCCTGTACCCAACGATTGGTCTTTGGAAGATGCTGCAACTATACCCATTTGCTACGGCACGGTCTTATACGCATTGGTAGAGAAATCTTGCTTATTTACCTAAGATATATTGCAAAAGATTTTGGCTGAACTCTTTTGATTTTATATTTTAGTTTATGGTCGGTCGCATGCAACCAGGGGAGAGTATTTTAATTCACGCAGGTACTGGAGGAGTCGGTCAGGCTGCAATCAACGTGTGTCTGTATTATGGTTGTAAGATTTTCACTACAGTAGGCACCCCTGAAAAGAGGGCTGTGATCAAAAAGATCTTCCCTCAACTGAAAGGTATTTAGCTATCATTGATTGTTTTAATTGAAGTGGGCTATTTTTCTTAAATCAACACCTTGTTTTTGCAGATGAATGTATTGGAAACTCTCGTGACACATCTTTCGAAGAAATGGTTATGAAGCAGACGAACGGAAATGGAGTAGACCTTCTCCTTAATTCATTGGCTGATGAAAAACTTCAGGTGAGATCATATTGTGCCGCCTTTTCAGTGGTAATACTAATTGGAATGAATAAATACATATACTTTCATGGTTGTAGGCATCTGTTCGCTGTATCGGCAAAGGAGGACGCTTTTTAGAAATAGGAAAATTCGATATCGTTAACAATTCCAATCTCGGAATGCAATTTTTGTTGAGAGAAGCGTCCGTGCACGGTATCATGTTAGACTTCTTATTCGATAAAGATTCAAAAAATAGAGAAGTATACAAAATGTTTAAATGTCATCACATTTACAAATTTAAGAACATAGGTGTATAGAATTGGTTTAATTATTTCAAACAGGAATTGAACAATTTGGTATATGAAGGTATCAAAAATGGTTCGGTGAAACCACTCTGCAGAGTTGTTTTCAACACAGATGAAATTGAAAAATGCTTTAGATACATGGCAGGCGGCAAACATATGGGCAAAGTTTTAATCAAAATCAGAGATGAGGAACCTGACAAAAATGCTAAGCCAAAGGTCTTAAAAATTAATGCAATCCCAAGGTTATAAAATAACTTTACTGAAATATTATGTTAAATAAATATAAATCAAAGGAAACCATTCAATACTTTGACTTAATCGCAGGTATAAATGCTATTTTGAAGATGTATACGTCGTTATTGGAGGACTCGGAGGCTTCGGTTTGGAGCTTATCGATTGGCTTGTAATGCAAGGCGCTAGAAAAGTTGTCATCAACTCCAGAAGAGGTCTTTCCAATGGATACCAAGCCATGAGAATACGGTTTGTAATTTTTTTATATAATACACATGTGTGCGTATAATATAGGTATTATAATGATAATCAAGTGTTGGATTTCAGAGCTTGGACGAACTATGGAACCGATATCAAAATATCCACAGACGATATATCAACACGGGAAGGTTGTGTCAATTTATTGAAGACGGCCAACACATTAGGGCAGGTTAAGGGTATCTTTAATTTGGCCGTTATTTTGAAAGATGCATTGTTCGAAAATCAAACGCCTGAGATGTTCAAGGAATCGTTTGCACCCAAAGCTCGGGCCACTAAATTCCTCGACGTAGAATCCAGGAAGCTGTGTCCTCATTTAACGTAAGGAATTTTGCACACCTTTGAAGCTTTATGTAGAAATCTTGAATTTTAACATTGGATTTGTTTGTAGAGACTTTGTGGTATTCTCAAGTGTCGTTTGCGGTAGAGGTCACGCTGGCCAGACCAACTATGGTATGGCCAATTCAGTGATGGAAAGAATCTGCGAGGAACGATTGAAAGCAGGTCTTCCAGCACTTGCTGTCGAATGGGGTGCTGTAGGAGAGGTAGTCAAAATATTAATTTCGATAATGAAATCCATATTAGAATAGGTTTTGATGTCAGATTTTATACATATTTAGGTTGGGCTGGTGGCTGATATGCAGGAAGAGCACTGCGAATTGGAAATCGGTGGCACACTTCAACAGAAAATTTCCAATTGTCTTCGAGTACTAGATCAGTTCCTCAAACATCGCAAACATCCAGTACTGTGTTCAATGGTTGTCGCCGAAAAGAATGTCGGTGGATCAGGTTGTGGTACAATGGTCGATACTGTATCTACTATTATGGGTAATAAAACATGTGGTACATATATTTAAAAGAAAAAAATTGTATAAAGGATTTGAATATATTAACCCGATTGACTTGTTTAGGCATTAAGGATCTGAGGACGATTTCAATGCAAGCGACGTTGGCTGAATTGGGTATGGATTCAATGATGTCCGTAGAAATTAAGCAGAGTCTAGAAAGAGAGTTTGAAATCTTCCTGACGGCACAAGATATCAGGACGCTCTCGTTCTCCAGGTATTAACTGTCTATTCTTACTTGAAAGGACATACTATATTAAATATCCTTCCTACATTAGACGATTTTGTTTTCAGACTGCTGGAATTATCTGCTCAACGTGAAGCAGAAGCTAGTACTTCAGCTGACGCCAAGTCTTCAGAGGGTTTAACGGGATACAAAATATTAATCAGGAATGTGGGCGACGAGCTCACTGCATCCGAGCCCTTCGTATCCATGTCGACTATGTTCAGTGACGGAAAAGAAGTGAGCATACATTCCAAACGTGCATTCTATGGACATTAATGGAAAAACTTAAATGTTATAAATAATTTCAGAGTGATCTTGAAAGCAAATCGGACATGACCCTGTTTATGATCCCCGGCATTGAGGGAATGGCGACATCACTAGAATCAATCAGCAAAAGACTCAAATGTCAAGTCACTGTCTTACAATTGGGATACGATCATCCTGATGAAACCATTAAAAATATTGCTGACAGACTTCTAATTGTAAGTTTTGCTCACTATAATTACATTATTCTACATTTTAACGTCAAATTTCATAAACTGGTAAACGGTAAATTATTTTAATAACTGTATGTGGTTACTTTTCCTAAAAACAACAACCATGATTGAATCGCAAATATTTATTTAAAAAGAAATCTCAGATGAATAATGTCATATAGATGTATTAAAGTAAATTCGTAATAATAAATAAATTTAATTTTTTTATTTTACGTTCTTTATTAAACAATCATATTTATTTATTTAAAGTTTGGACTCTTTCAAAGCTTCGATAATCATTGAAACAATTATCTGATCGCATTTATCATGATTTGGTTGGTCTGTGTTGCTAGTGAATTTATCAATTCGAAATCGCTACATTTAATACAAATTCCACGCTATTTGCATCGAATTTAATGTAATATTATGCAATTATACATATGTTAAACAGTAATTACAGATATGTATATTTACATATGTATATAGGTACATATTTAGAGATATTTATCATTTACCAGTAAAACTGTAGATCGGCTTACCGGTATTGCAATCCTTAATCATTACATATTACAATAATCATGTTTCTCAAAGGGAAACATTCAATCATTTTGAAATTTCTGACAATTTTAATATCACACATAACATTTATCATCGACAGCATAACACTACTTTATAATAAATGTGTTTTTGTACCTATTTTCAGTCCATCAGATCCCGCTTGACTCCTGGAGGCGTATTCACACTATTGGGATATTCCTTCGGGGTCATCATAGCATTAGAAGTTGCAAGGATTCTAGAAAATGAAGGTTCGTTTAACTCAATGTCATGCAAAATTAATTAAATTTTATTTTTAATTATGCTTCTTAATGTCGGCAGGTCATATTGGACGCATATTCTGCGTCGATGGTTCACCAGACGTTTTGCAAAAAATGACTAAAGCCAATTTAGACACTTCTAAGCTGGACGTCATGCAAGACTCTTTCCTATGCCACATCATGGATCTCTTGGCACCGAAAATGGACAAGCAACCATTATACAATGCCCTGTTGGCAATCGACACGTGGGACAATAAAGTGGAGTGTTTGTTACAACATGTTCCAGAAAGCGTAAAGCACTCGAAACAGTACCAAAGAGCTTTATCGAAGGTCGTATTGGGCCGAGTTCAATCCATATTAGCATATGATGATTCCGTATGTCTCGAATTGAAGTCACAAGTCATGCTGCTGAGGACGAAGGACAATCCCATCGGCGTAGTCACCGATGATCAATATGGTCTGCAGAAACATGTACAGCAACCGATTCAGACCCACATGCTAGAAGGAAACCACGTGACGATACTTGAAAATAGAGACTGCGCCAATATCATCAACAGGTCGTTAGCAGATTTGGTAAAAACGCCATTTGTGAAAAATCGTATTTAGATTAAATTTAAACATCGTGATACGAAATACATATGAAACTTAGATAAGTCTTACATAATGTATATAAATGTTAAAATTATGGTTGAAGACTAATATACATATGTATTTTGAGTATAGTATGTTTGTTAATTGAAAAATGATACTTCGAGTTTCAGTGTTGTTATTAAATATATAAAATAAATATGTTTAAAAATAAAACAGCCCTTTTATTAACGTACAATTGTGTGTGTTATTTTAATTTGACTTATGATCTTAGCTTTATATTTGACTAGTGTTATGCCCGTTGAAATTTCAACGGGTAATTTTGGAAACACGTTGATACATGATTTAAAATAAAGTTACAATATGAATAGTAATAATTAATTGGAATGGGAAATGAAACAGAAATCGGGAATCGGTCATGTCAATTAAATTATGCCATTAAAATTAATAATAAAATTATAAAACCAACAAAAGTCAACATCGAAGTCGAACTCGGAATCGGGAATCGGATAATACGAAAAGTATGTATTTTTACATCGCGTGACGTAAGCAAAAAGATTTATGAGCTATGTATGTTTAGTTTACAAAACCTAATACCCGCAATTATGTATAAACAAACCCCAGTCATTGACCTCGCAACCTTAAATATTATGAATTACATATACATATATGTAGATCGCAATTAAATTATGTGCTATTTAGAACGTGTTTTCCTTTATCAGCCGCAATGGTCTACTGTTCAGAAGCGCAGTCGAGCAACATATTGGGCCAGGTTCGATCCGCGGTCCGCAACTTTGAATTAATTTTATTTTTCAAATATCGCTAATATATAATTAATTTTAATTAAAGAATATATATTTAATTGTTTAATATGAAAACAAAAAAAACGGTTCAAAACCTCGGTAAATAAAATTATTATTATTATATATTTTTATATGGTTAGAATGAAAAAAATTGAATTAATGTTTTAAAAAAGGCCAATTGAAAATTCGACGTTGGCTTCGTCGCTAACTCTCTGAACTAAGATATGTCTATAAGAGGATATCTGTGTTCGCGCGAGGGTACACGGGTTCGATTCCGAATGAATTTACACAAAGTTTAGACTTTTTATCAATTAATTATTATGTTCGTCTAGCGCTAGGACATACACACACACACACACACACACACACGGACACACACATAATAGCGTATTTATATATTTTTTTTAAATAAAATTCATAAGCAAATTTTATTACATTTTTATTTTAGGAGATTAGGAAGAATTCATTAATTGCCAGCTTTTTATCCATTATTCGAGCACTCTGCGGCGCTTTAGTCTAGTGTCTTTTGCACTAGACTTTATAAGAGCTTTTGCCAGCTCATTTGAGTGGGTTTCGAGTCTACGCTTGTAGTTCTTTGAATTTCCGTTTTAATTGATGGTATAGATACATGTTGATGAATTTCAATGTTTCTCGCAAACCATGGGGCAATTATTCTAACAGCTTTATTTTGAAATCGTTATAAGATTTCTACGTTAGAATTACTACTCGTTTCCCATAGTTGGATACCATATGTCCAGACTGGGCTTAAGATTGACTTAAGATTGTCATTTTTTGTAGCCGCTGGGTGAGTTCCTGTCTTTTATTTTTGATGTGATCTTTCCATGTCAGTCTCCTGTCAAGGGTGAAACCCAGGTATCTTGCTGCGGTACTTTCAGTCAGTTCATCGTTTTTCAGTCTGACTACTGGGCAGTTCCCTCGTTGAAGTGTGAATGTAACATGAACAGATTTACCAGTGCCTCGAACAGACTCGCCATTTTTTCATCCACTCTTTAAAGCCATTTAATTGATCCTGTAGCACTTCCGATGCGAGCGTGGGGTCGCTACTACTTGTTAGGAATGCTGTGTCATCGGCGTACGTTGCTACTTTGACATTTTGTTTGGTGTTAGGATGTCTGCTGTGTAGATATTGGTCCCAAAATGGATCCCTGTGGTACTCCCGCTCTCATTTTGTAAAGCTTTGAAAACGAATCGCCTTGTCTCACTTGGAATATTCTGTCCTCGATATACGGTGTAATAATTGTGTATAGAGTGTGTGGGAGCTCCTTTTTGACCTTATATATCATAGCAACCCCTTGTGCCAGACTCTGTCAAATGCCTGTTGTATGTCTAAGAAGACTGCAGAGCTTTTTGACCACTCTATGGACCTGCTCGATTGTGGAGTGGTTTGCTCTGAACCCAAATTGGTGTTCTGGAATTATTCCTTCCTAGTCAGTAGTATCTTCTCAAATAGTATTTATATATATAATAAGTACATATATGTCTTTAATTATTTTTATTTCAATTGAACATGTTCATACATTCGCCCTTTTTGGATTGCTCCAAAGCGAACAGTGTACTAATACAGATATAATACAATTAATACATGCATTTTTATACAATGCGAATTCACACAAACATCCACACATCCGCGGTGACATCTATTGAGAAAATTTTGCAGCATTTTATTATAAAAATTGGCAAAACTAAAGATGCAAAAAAATTTGAGATTTGCACGAGAGATTTGAAAGGAAATGCCAATGTACAGAAATCGTTTCAATTAAAATCAGAAAAATTGACTGACTCTGAAAGGAAACGATCGACCTTACTAATAGACGTCAACGAGAACGTTAAAGTAGTATTTGTCAAACATGTCTATTACGATTATTTTTCACCATCGTACTGGCGGATATGATTTCCACATATGTACATACATACATATATTGATGACCAAATCGAGCAAAATGGAAAAGTTTGAAAACGATCGGAAGAGTGTGGATAAGAACTCAAATATTGTCATACGAAATAATCGAAATCAAGCTGTCACAAAAAATAAAGTCACAAATTTCATTTAAGTATGTACATATTTAATTAAGAACCAAAATTATCAAACTGGATTTTGTATAAATATAGACATCTAGCATCTGATACAAAAATGTCAAAAATCAAATACGTAAATATTGAATGAGCGAATTTGAAACCCAATGAATTAATTTCCACTTTTGCCTCATTCAATTTTAATAAATATTTAAACCACAAAATAATAAATATTTATACAAAAGAATTTATATTTTTATGAGACATCTATTGAGTATTGCTTATACTTATATATTATATAGTTTTGAATAAATATTAAAAAAGCAGATATCGCTTTACTTCGAATAAATGTTGGTTTCGATTTTTAAAATGTTGAATTTAATTTCTAAAATGTTGAGTTTGATTTGAAAAATGTAGATTTCGATTTGTAAAATATTGAATTTTGAGTGATTCAATATTATAATCAATGAATCCCAACTGCTACTTTTCTAAAACGAGAAAAGCCTTTTTTTCATTATTTTATGGTTTTGGTTGCTCGCTTTTGCATGGGTACCTTACTGTGTGCTTATGAGACATACATATGTAGGTATAATTTGAATCTCAAAACTTTTATATAAATCTCTACTTCATAAACTATTATTTAAAAAATGATGATTGATAATTAAACTAAACAAAAATACAAAGTGAAAATTATACATATATGTATGTATATTTAGGTTCCAAAATATATTTATATGTGTTTTATAGAAAGAGTGCATATTTTTTTTGGAATATCGTTCAAGTAATTGAAACAATATATAATATGTGTGTTTTAAAATTTTTGATATAGTTTTTGCTGATCCACTTATATACAATATTTAAAATATTAATATTAAGAACATACTAAATACATATTAAACTTAGTTTCTGTTTATTTATTTATTTAAAATTTGGACCATTGTGTCATTACAGGAATGCGCCATAATGGTCAAAAATATAACAGAAAAGAAACAAAATAATGTTGCGTGGACGTAAAGGGGGGGGTTTCCAGAATCGGAGAAAGACGCAGGAAGATGGGTAGTAGCGGTTTATTCGTGTTCTCTTGGCGGCGGTCCGGGCTGGAATGAATTCCATGCCGAGAACGCCCCATATTTATACTCGCTGGACACAGTACATATACATACATATCTCAACAATCATTGGTCGATGAGTCAGACGATGCCTTTGGCCGTTGCATAGGGCTGATTCATTCGTGGAGGCCTTTTTGGCGGGAACGAGAGATCAGGTGATCCGCGGTCGTGAACCATCAGTCCACGAGCGCCACTCACCTAATCTCTACGTTACAATAATAACTAAAGAAATTAGACATGACAAATACAAAACATATGTATATGTATATATTTATCCACAAACAACATATTTAAAACAATCATAAAAATAATAAGCTATACAATAGCGGATAATAATAATAATTACAAATTATAAAAAACAACAAAGAAGGGAATGTCTTATGGTCCGTACGCACCAAACCAACGACGATTTTGGACCAACTTTTAAAACCAGTAGCGTACAAAATATCGAATATAAAATTTAACATTTTTGAGTCGGAGTCGGAGTCGGAGTCGGAGTCGGAGTCAGAGTCGTGTTGTTGGTAAATATCGGAATCGGAGTCGGAGTCGTGATTTTTTTTAACGACTCCACAGCCCTGATTACAATTCAGGAAAAAGTTTGCCTCTTATTACATACCTCCTTTACGTTTCACTTACGATTACAATTCAGGAAAAAGTTTGCTTCTTATCCGATCGTTTTCATACTTTGCCATATTGCTCATTTTGGTCATCAATATAAGTAAATAGAGCCTCCGCCATTACGATGGTGCAAATATATCGTGTAAGATGCGTTTGTAATTTGCTCGCCGACATTCTATTTGACAATTGGTAGTCATTAATTTTATACATAGATGGCGGTAGTAATAAAAAAATATTGGTGTCTTTATACAAAATAATAATTTTATATACAAATTATACAAGAGGTATGTTTTTAAAAAACTTTTTTTAGCACTATCATTCCTATTATGCTGAACATTAACATTAGAATAATATAATACTATGATTACTAACAAAATTAAATTAAAATTGTAAAATAGAAAATGATCAGTAGATAAGTAGCTATTAAAATAGATAAATAAGATGTAATGTAAACATAATTTCGTAATAATAAAAAGCATTTAGAAATCAAATAGGACTAAATGTGTTCAAAAAATCCCCAAAATACACAAAAACACTGCCATACGTCCCCGTTGACAGGGACATGTCCCAGTTTCGAGGTCTGTGTCCCGGTGTCCCAGTCCGAGATTCATTTGTCCTCGTCAATTTCAAAATTTAGACATTTAAAAAAATTATTCAATTATTTTTTAATGTCTATCGAACAAGACCTTTTGAACCAAGAAATCTCAGGATGCACTCTCTATACTGTGGTCCAAAAAGGAAAGACGTTTACACGTCAAAAATTCACATAATATCTAATATGGATACGCGCGCGCATATTGGCAACACCGACAACGAGAGCGGCGGATGCCCACTGCCCAATTTTGCCAGCTGGCAACACCGACAATGACACTGACAAGTACGAAGCGTGCGCAGTTCGTTTACTGTCTGCTGATAATATCAGTTTGTTCTGTTTGTTTCTGATCGAAGAGGACTGATATTTTGATGAAGTTTTTCAATACATAGTAAATATCTAGGTATTCAAGCAACCCAGGCATACAATAAACTGAAAAAACAAATGGACATTACGACGACACAAGTAGAAGCATTTGAAAAAGATGTAGAGAATTTTTACAACGTTGGAATTAATTATTTGGCAAAGTGGTCAGTTCCACTGGCGAAATATGATGTTTTTTCATGGATGCTTCTCCATGAAGTACCCGAATGGGAACATGTTGAAAAAACTATTGCTTATTTAAGTGAAATGGGAATATTGTTCACGGATTCAATCTATGAGGAAGTAATGTATATGAAGTCATTTATCGAAAATAAAAAAAGCCGAAGAATGGAATACGAAAGATGTGCATGATAAATGGTTATACTATTTCAAAAAAACTGAAGAGACAGAAAGAAAAGCTAATCTACTGAAAATGTGCCAATACTTGTTCGCCATCCCACCGCACAATGCACATGTTGAACGTGTGTTCTCATTAATTAAAAACTCAATGGACAGATGAGCGCAATTCGCTTTCTATTGACACAGTAAAAAGCATAATTCAATGTACTTTAAATTATAAAATGTCATGCATTGAATTCTATAATTATATAAAAGGGGAAAAAGAGTTACTTCAAAAAACGAAAACATCGGAAAAATATGATTGGGCAAAGAAGAGCGATGATAATGAAGTCACGGAAATCAGAGAAGAGTGAAGGCGATAGAAGAATAGGCTACTGTACATGAAATAAAATGTTAAAATTTTTCTTTCAATTCAATTTTTGTTTAATTCCAATTACTTGTGTTGAAATGTTGTATATTTTTTTTATAATACAGCTATGAATATCGATAAAAATGTTTTTTTTTTTTGTTTTATTTTGTTTTTTTTTTTAGGGGGTTGTCCCCGTCGGTGCTCAGACACTTATGGCAGTCCTAGAGTAGCCAGAAGATATACATTCTCATCCAGGCATCACCTCTTTAGCTCTAATTTAACACAAAATTCTACATACATATCGGGAACAATACACATGCTCAACTCGCCATTGTTGTTGTTTATTAATATTTAAATTTTATTTTCTTATAAAATTTATGTATACGAAATAATTATAAAATAAATTTTTAAAGAATAATAAAGAAATAATAATTCTTAAAAAAATATGTATACGAAAAATTTTAGATGGTTTATCTTTTAATAATGATATTTTATTATTATTTGTTATAAATTTAACCGTAAATTTTCCAAAAATAAATAAATAAAATCAATCCGTTTTTGTTGTTTATTTTATAATAATAAAATTGAAATTTGCAACATTTTTTTCTTAATTCACATATGTACAATATTCAAAATATATTATTCCTTAACCACAAATCATTTAAAAGCATAGTATAACAACTTAAGTATAACATTTCAAGATAATAACAATAAACATTTGTACAAATTACATTCGTCGATTTTGCTGCATACTTATAGAACGGTCTTTTTATAAATCTGCCAAAAATCTGTTAATTATGTTGGCACAGTCCTTATTTTCTAGTATAGTCCCGTGGTTACCTTCCAGCAAATGCATTTTAATTGGCTGCTGTGCGTATTTCTGCAGACAGTACTGCTCGTCAGTTACTACTCCAATGGGAAAGTTCTTCGTCCTCAGCAGGATGATTTGAGACTTCAATTTGTAACTAACGGTATCATCGTATGCCAATGTAGAGAGAACTCGACCAAATACTGCTTTTGCCACACCTTCCTGATATTGTTTCGAGTACTTGACGTTTTCTGGCACATACTCTAAAAAGCATTCTACTTTATTGTCCCATGTGTCGATTACCGACAAGGCAGCGTATAATGGTTTCTTGTCCAATTTTGGTGCTACGAGATCCATGATGTGGCATAGGTAAGTGTCTTGCATGATGTTCATCTTTGACGTGTCCAAATTGGCCTTGCTCATTTTTGTCAAAACGTCCGGTGAACCGTCAACGCAAAATAGACATCCAATGTAACCTAAGAATGTAAAAACTTGTCAAATTATTTTGAAAAAATATAACATAAGACACTAGGTTAAGCGTACCCTCTTTTTCTAAAATATTGGCAACTTCTAATGCTATGAAGACGCCGAAAGAATATCCCAATAGTGTGAAATAACCTCCAGGCCTCAAACAAGATCTGATAATCTAAAATCATTAAGAATAAAAACATTATTCCATGAGAAGTCCGTTGACTTTCATTGTATCGATAATCAGATGATGGACATTTAGAAATTTGTTATATAAGATGAAGGACTTCAAGTTGTATTTATAAATTGTGAAATTTCTAGAATAGTGTGTAAAATAATGTAACAAGTAAAACCAACCGCTGTAAGTCTGTTAGCGGTCTCTTTAATGGTCTCATCAGGATTTTCATATCCTAATTGTAAAACAGTGGCTTGACATTTGAGTCTTTTGCTGATTGGTTCCAGTGTTGTCGCCATTCCCTCAATGCCGGGTATCATAAACAAGGTCATATCTAATTTGTTCTCAAGATCGCTCTGAAATTGATATATTAATATTTATGGCGTTCCTTTATAAATTGTGAGCTTTTTTGTATGTACGCTTACTTGTTTTCCATCGTTGAACATAGTCAACATATTGATGAAGGGTTCAGATGCTTGGATCTCGTCTCCCAAATTCCTCATCAATATCTTAAATCCTGTCAAACCCTCCGAAGACTTATTGTCAGCTAAACTGCTAGCATCTGCTTCCCGTTCTGCCGTCAATTCCAGCAGTCTGAAAACAAAACCAGTTATATTAAGAAAGATAAATACATATGTTTTTTCAATTGAGCACAACTACGTCATACCTGGAGAACGAGAGCGTCCTGATATCTTGTGCCGTCAGAAAGATTTCAAACTCTCTTTCTAGACTCTGCTTGATTTCAACGGCCATCATTGAATCCATACCCAATTCAGCCAACGTCGCTTGCATTGAAATCGTCCTCAGATCCTTAATGCCTTAACAAGTCAATCAGGTTAATATTTTTAAATACATTTGTTTTAATTCTACAACACGTTTTATTACCCATAATAGTTAATACAGTATCAACCATGGTACCACTGCCTGATCCACCGGCTTTCTTTTCAGCGACAACCATTGAACACAGTACTGGATATTTGCGATGTATGAGGAACTGATCTAGTACTCGAAGGCAATTGGAAATTTTCTGTTGAAGTGTGCCACCGATTTCCAATTCACGGTGGTCTTCCTGCATGTCAGCTACCAGTCCAACCTAAATACATAAGTATAAAATCTGATATCAAATAAAATATATTTTTATTTAGACTTAATTTTAGAATTAAATATATTTATAACCTCTCCTACTGCACCCCATTCCACGGCAAGTGCCGGAAGATCTGCTTTCAATCGTTCCTCACAGATTCTTTCCATCACTGAATTGGCCATACCATAGTTGGTCTGACCAGCGTTACCTCTACCGCAAACGACACTTGAGAATATCACAAAGTCTCTACAAACGATTCCAATGTTACAATTTAAAATTGTCTATATAAAACATCATCGTGTGGAAAATATGGCTCACGTTAAATGAGGACACAACTTCCTGGATTCCACATCGAGGAATTTAGTGGCCCGAGCTTTGGGTGCAAACGATTCCTTGAACATCTCAGGCGTTTGATTTTCAAATAAAGCATCTTTCAAAATAACGGCCAAATTAAAGATACCCTTAACCTGCCCTAATGTGTTGGCCGTCTTCAATAAATTGATACAACCCTCCCGTGTTGATATATCGTCGGTGGATATTTTGATATCGGTTCCATAGTTTGTCCAAGCTCTGAAATCCAACACATGATTATCATCATCATATTATACGCTATTATATAAAAATATAATAATATTTAAAAATTAAATAACCGTAGTCTCAAGGCTTGGTATCCATTGGAAACACCTCTTCTGGAGTTGAGGACAATTTTTCTAGCTCCTCGCATGACAAGCCAATCAATTAGCTCCAAACCGAAGCCTCCGAGTCCGCCAACTACGATGTACACGTCTTCATAAAAGCATTTATATCTGTAATTAAATTATATTGAATCACTGACTATGAATTATTTGTTATCAAAAAATATTTTGATTATGACTTTTTATTTATTTGCGCAATACCATAAAATATTGCACTTAATTGTACCTGGGGATTGTATTGATTTTAAAGCATGTGGGTTTTGCGCCCTTGTCAGGTTCTTCATCTCTGATTTTGATTAAAACTTTGCCCATGTGCTTACCACCTGCCATGTATCTAAAACATTTTTCAATTTCATCTGTGTTGAAGACAACTCTGCATAAAGGTTTAACCGAACCGTTTTTAAGACCTTCGAATATCAAATTGCCCAATTCCTGTTTGAAATGCACCAAACAATTATAAACATATCGAGAATATTAGTGATAATAACAGATTGAAGCTATAAAAGGCGATTAAAAGTAGAAACATTTTTATACCACTCTTCTATCACAATATTTGTCGAAAAGGAAGTCCAACATGATACCATGCATGGATGCGTCTTTCAACAAAAACTCCATGCCCACATTAGTATTGTTGACGATGTCCACTTTTCCAATTTCCAAAAAACGTCCTCTTTTTCCAAGACAACGAACTGACGCCTATGAACATCAAATTTGTTTGTATAATATTAAGGTATTCACTTCCCATAACATTTACTCATTACATCGAATTGTAAAACTTGCAATGTAAGCATGTATGAATATTGTGTTTCGAGTGCAATGTAAGCATGTATGAATATTGTATAAGTTATTATAAATTTGCAAATATTTTACATGAAGAGGATTTATTGCATTTTCAGGTGTTTCATTTCGAGTTTCCACCTTAAGGGCAGACTTTTGAGTATCGCAGTTGTTCTTACCAGAAGCTTATCATCAGCTAACGAGTTTAGAATGATGTCAACTCCTTTACCTTCCGTTTGGAACATGATCATTTCTTCAAAAGAAGTGTCACGAGAATTCCCAATACAGTCATCTAAAAAAAAGGTGCAGATTTAACAAAACACAAATTCCACTATTAAAATCTATCAGGGATCTCTACATACCTGTCAGTTGAGGATAGAGCCTTTTGATGGCAGCTCTCTTCTCTGGAGTACCGACTGTAGTGAAAACCTTGCAACCATAATAAAGACACACGTTGATTGCGGCCTGACCAACTCCTCCAGTACCTGCGTGGATCAAAACACTCTCTCCAGGTTGCATGCGAGCAACCATCATCTAAATATCACAATTAGACGAGCTTAGCAATAAATTTGGCAATAATCAAATGACAAATACAAAGTAAGCTTTTTTACCAGTGCGTTTAAGACTGTGGAGTAGCAGATGGGGATAGTTGCAGCATCTTCCATAGTCCAAGCATCAGGTATGGGCCAATACATGAAGTCGTCAGTTTTTACCACGTTAGCTAAGCCTTTACTCGCAATCAGACCCATGATACGCAATCCACTACAAATATTCCATATAATTACGCATTGTCATGAATATTGGTATCCAACATTATACAAATATTTATGTAATGAAGCATACGAACTCCTTGGTTTTTCCCGCAAACTCTAATCCTTGCACACATTCTTGATTAAGTCTACCCCTGACCACAGCTTCCACAGGTATCTTACCAGTGGCTGTCATGATGTCACGGAAGTTCATAGCTGAATAGTAAACCTTCGATGTAAAATCAAAATTACGTATATCAATAGTGTCTACAATACAATTTCCATATCAAATCATGACTCAAGGCACACGCTAAGTCCTAATTTAAAAGCCTCTTACATGAAACACATTATTTTCTTTGTGTATGTTCAAATCTCCTTCTATCCACCGGAGACTGGAAAGGTCACCCCTGGTAGTTATGTTAACGTATGCGTGGTCTACTGGGAAATTTTGGAGTTCCTCGAGCACTAAATGGCGATAAGTACCCCATTGACCCTATAAAATGACGAAGAAGTTAACGAACGAGTATTTTTTATAATCACCCGGTGGTTTATGTCGTCGTACATCTTTGAAGACATTCATGGATAACTCTTTGTCGATTTGGACCTCGTATAGTGGATTGTCGGGATCAAAACGGGGTGCTTTAGGATCCATAATGTCGACGCAATTCACAACTTCGCCGCCAGGCTCTCGACGAAGGCAATTAACGAGACCCAGAATTCCGTTCAACTTTTCATTTTCAGCAAACAACATGACCTTTATACTTTCCTTCATATTTTTCTTTACCTGATATATCAGAAACATAAAACAATGCACATGGTATATGTCCTTCGTATTGTACAATGCACAAGACATACATACCTCATCTATCCAAATGAATCGTTCATCAGATTCCTTGATCTGAATGAACTTAACAGGCTTAGGATTGATTTTTTTCCTCAAAAACACCAATGTTTCAGTACCAGTTTTCATAGCAGTGATGACGTCAATGTTTTCATACCGATCTTTAACAACGAACGAAGCGTTTTCTCTAGAAATGACGAACGCTTTATTTTTCAAACATTTGAATGCTTGTTCCAGAATCTGAAACAACAGTAACTGTATCCAAAACTATCACTTAATAGTAAACAAGCCTTCAAAATTCTCCAATACCTCATCTCGTTCCAGTAATTTTGAGCCAATGAAGAGAAGAACGTTTGTTTCGCCAGTTAGCTTCTTGTTTTCCACAGTTACGTTGACACCTAGATCAAGATTTTCCTCAGCAATCACCAACAATTCAGCTTGGAGCAAAGGTGTATCTTCAAAAGCATCTCTGATGAATGTAATTAGAGGTTCAGCGCTAGGCTCGGTGGCAGAATCAATTAGCTCGATCGATTTCACTTTGATGCCTTGCACGTTCTCCAAAGCTAATTGAACGTCAACTCGAACGATATCGCTTATCTAAATTAACGTATATATGTACATACATAGGTATAATTACAGTAAACATATATGATATTTATATGTTGTGGTGTGTTTTTAATTACCGTCATGTTATTTTTAGGGAAATTCGGAATGAATTCATATTTTTCAAGTACTGGGATTCCTAATGGGTTCCTCCTTGTGATAGGTGAGGCAAAAAGACCTCGAACTTCTATTCCACCGGATCTAACACGAAATAAATAATATTATCTTATGAGTATAAATCGATGTATCTTTACAACTATGAAGAAGATGTTACCTAATGATATTGTTTTCATTGTAAACAGTAACTGGCAAACATTTGATGTCTTTATCAGGAATGGTGGATAGCATGGCATAGTGTTTAATAGAATCGATGCTCAATTTTTCAATTCTGGTAGGCACGCAAAGTCCTCTAGAATCGGTTCCGATGATTTTAATTTGTAGCATAGTGTCCGTGAACGTGACCCAGTTTTGCTCCCAGCGCAAAAGGCCTCGAGTTCCATCCACATTACAAGAATGAAGTCCTCGGAAATAACCACTGAAATGGAATACAATAGTTTTACATTTGACATAATAGAAAAATCTGCGAAAAGCTAAAGTTTTGGCATCGAGCGTGTTAAGTTGCATACGAGTAGTGATAGCCTCTGAGTCTCATTTCTTTGTAGAAATCTTTTGTGGATAAATTTCTGACGAATGGTCCAGTACATTCATCTGGTTCTTCCAATTTTCTGTAATCTTGAGAGACGTCTTTTTTAGCGTAAATTTTTCCCGTGACGACTACCGCATTACTTTCGATTATCTGTGAAATAAATGATACTGTAAATGAAGTCCGTTTTAGAGAGGGTACGTAGTTTTAACGTTTTTGTATGTATGTAGAATCAATGGAAGAAAAAATAATTACATATATTAGTAATATCATTATACATATGTATGTATGTAATTTATATAAATACACATCAAAAGCTGAATGATATAAAATCTCGCTAACGTTTTATGGAAATTAAAGATCTTATAATTTTTAGATGGATATATATTTTATACGTAAAAACTAAGTATGCTATATAAAATAGCACAGCGAAGTACGAATACACTAGTAGAGCTATTGCACACCAATAGAGAGGTCGTGAGTTTTAAGTCCTGGTCAAATACGCATCTGGCAAGATATTTTATTTATCGATTTTTCTAGTTTAATAATTTATCCGAATTTTCTAGTTTTATTATAACGTATGCAATAAAGTATTTATCCAACCCCGTAGTTAATCGCAAATTTGCGTAATTCGCACATCGAATTTGTTGAATAAATATATCACATCTACATTATGTATTTACCATCCATCCATCATCCACTATGTATCAAAAATATTGGTGATTTCTATAGATGTCTCTATGTCTGTCCTGTTACGTTTAAAAAAATTCGGGTGTGACCGACCCATGACTTTATCTATGTATTTGAGGAATACAAGAAGGTTACAAAATATAATTTGATATTGAACCGTACAGACAGATTATGAAATACTAATTAACTATGACAGCATTTTCGATACAAATTGAGCGCAAATGTATGGAAACTTGCACAAGACAAAAGTTCTACTTCCGGCTGTCGGATTTTGTTCAAATTTTTTTATTACTTGAAATCACTATCAGTATTATACAAATTGAATATCAAGAAAATAAAAATAATTTAAAAGGTCAAAATAAAATAATGAAATGTTGTTTTAAAAAAAAAATACTACTTCCGGTTTACGAATTCTGACCAAAACCTTATCAGCTCTAAGTTAGTACATAAAGAATACAAATATTTCAGCTTAATACGTTCAGGGGTGTGGACAGAGTAGTGGGCACAACATTTTTGACCTTTCTTGAAGAGGAAAAAACCCATATCCGGTTTATTAAATTAAGTGATTTTTTTTTTATTTTTACTTAAATTCACTATTTTCACTACATACAAAAATATCAAATAGATTAGAATAATTTAAAAGGTCAAAATAAAATAATGAAATATTGTTTAAAAAAAAGACTACTTCCGGTTTACAAATTATGACCAAAAGCTTAGCAGCTCTAAGTTAGTACATAAAGAATACCAATATAAATTTTCAGTTTGATACATTTAGGGGTGTGGTAAGAGTATTGGGCACAACATTTTTGACCTTTTTAAAACGAAAAAATCCCACTTCCGGTTTATTAAATTAACTGTTTTTTTTATTTTCATTACATTGATATAAGAATTATACTTGAATTTTTTCGTGAAGAACACACATGTTTAAGGGGTCGAAAAAAATAGTGGAAAAAAAATTGAACAAGAGTAAACAGCCATTTCCGGTTAACAAATGCGTATAAAATTTTATAAATAACTTTTTATTACGTTTAAACTTCTAGATATGAAATTTCAGCTCAACAAACCAAAGGTTTCTAATAACAACATAAAAAACCTCGATTCTCTAGAGTAAAAGTACTACTTCCGGTTCAGTTAAAAATTTAAAAAAAAAATTTAGTTATAGAGTTTATAATTTATATTACATGTAAATTTTTTTAGTTTTATTCAGTTAACGGTTTGGAAGATAATTGAATTTAAAAACTTAAAAAAAAGAAGACACCTATAAGGGGAGGTACCATTTCCGGTCATTTTAAAAATTTGAAAAAAATTTACATTGTGTCGATAAGAATTTAAGTAACCTCTATTAAGTTTCAGTACGATAGGACTAACGATGTTCAAAAAAATCCCTAAAATACATAGACACACACACACACATTCTTCTAGATCATGACAACGTGATCAGTAATCGATTCTGAGTTCGAATCAGTCAAAATCTCAAGTTCTAATTTTCGCTTGATCACAAAACTTCATCTATTGTTACTACGTATATAGATAAAGTAAAAATTTAATACTTATGTATGTACGTACAAATATAAATTAACCATATTTGTCGCCTTTGGGTTATTCCTGTCAGGAACATATGATATTTATCTTTATGTATATACATGTTAAGGAAATTAAGAAGAGAATAGTCAGGGATGTCAGGAATTTTAACAGCAAGCTAATAGAAAATACCATTAAGAATAACCGTAGCCTGAAAAAGTGCAAACAAGATCTTTTCTTAGGCAAAAACCAAATGATCGCAATCAGATCAGAGAGCAGAGTAATAATTAGGAATAGAGAAGAGATCATAGACAGAGTTTATACGTTCTATGCAAAACTTTACGAGAACAACAACGGTCAATTTCCCGCTCCGGAATTGACACACGGCCAAAGGGTTCCTGCAGTATTGCCTAGCGAAATAGAGGCCGCGCTAAAAACTGCAAAGAACGGTAAAACCCCAGGGGAAGATAATATTCCCATTGACTTACTAAAATGTGGCGGCCCCCCCCCTAATTAATATCTTAGCTAGGCTTTTCAGCAAATGCATCCAGAACCAAGCTATACCGGAAGGATGGAATAACGCAACTATCATTTTAATACACAAAAAAGGCGACAAAAGCGATATCAAGAACTACCGACCCATTAGTTTACTTTCAGCGATCTACAAGCTCTTCACGAAGGTTATTACAGAAAGGCTGAAGAATATCCTCGACGAGAACCAACCTATAGAGCAGGCAGGGTTTAGGGCAAATTTCAGCACAATGGACCACCTCCAAGTAGTTGGCGAACTAATCGAGCGCGCCAACGAATATCAACGGCCATTGTGCCTAGGTTTCGTCGATTATGAGAAAGCCTTCGATACAGTTAGTCATAATGCAGTACTTAACGCTCTACAAACACAGGGAGTGCCGGAACCCTATGTGGGACTGTTAGCTGCAATATATAAGAATGCCACAGCTTCGGTTAAATTTTTTTCAGGTACAGATAGATTTAGCATAGGAAAAGGAGTAAGACAAAGAGATACAATCTCGCTCAAGTTATTCAATGCGGTGCTTGAGGGAGTTTTCAGGAACTTGGATTGGGATACAGCCGGAGTAAGCATCAATGGTCGCTTTTTGAGTCACCTTCGGTTCGCAGACGATATAGTTTTAGTAGCTCGTGATTCAGCTGACCTACTTATCAGACTAACACAGCTGGACAGGGAAAGTAGAAAAGTAGGATTAAAAATTAACGTAGATAAGACTAAACTAATGTTCAATAGTTATTGCATGCCTGATAGCATCCCCTTAGATGATAAACCAGTAGAAGTAGTAAATAGTTATTTATATTTAGGTCAAATAATTGACATGTCTGGTAGTACAGATGAAGAGATAAAGAGACGTATGAAATTAGGATGGAGTGCATTTGGACGGATGAATGCTGTTTTTAAATAAAAAATTCCACTCTGCCTGAAGAAAAGGATCTTTGATCAATGCGTTTTGCCAGTGATGACGTATGTATGTGAAACTTGGACACTGAACGCCAAGATGCTAAATAAAATCCAATGCACTCAAAGAAGTATGGAACGCTGTATGCTTGGCATAACAAGGAAAGACAGAAAGCGGAACACGTGGGTGAGAAGTATGACAAGGGTAGTGGACATAGTGGATAGAGTGAAGAGATTGAAACAGCAATGGGCGGGTCACGTAGCTAGGAAGATGGACGAAAGGTGGTCAAAAGAAGTGCTTGAATGGTACCCGAGAGAAGGCAAAAGAGTAAAAGGAAGACCGCAAGGAAGATGGGTGAACGAAATTAGAAAAATGTGCGGAATGAGATGGATGAGTGTTGCGCAAAACAGAGACGAGTGGAAGCGTGTTGGAGAGGCCTTCATCCAGCAGTGGATGGCGAATGGCTGTAAATGATGATGATGATGATATACATGTGTTATAAAATAAAATAAAAACAAAAAAAGAAGAAAAAACCTCAAAGTTGCCACTTTTTTTCTGAATGGTAATCATTAACTCCAGGTCTCCTTCTTTTGGTATATTGGTAGCACGTTGGAATCTAACATCCTCAAACACCACCGACACTTCCGTAAATAACTCACCCATCATCATACCAAGCGTTTCCCAAACTAGCACCAAGTAGCCGGTGGCAGGATACAAATTACGTCCTGAAAAAAATACGCAATAAGTAAAATTGATGTATTAAAAAATTATAAAAAAAATTCGGGTGTGACCAACCGATGACTTTATCTTTGTATTTGAGGAATATACATATGAAGGTAACAAAATTCGATATTGAACCGTATAGACAGATTATGAAATACTAATAACTATGACAGCGTTTTCAATACAAATTGAGCGCAAATGTATGAAAACTTGCACAAGACAAAAGTTCTACTTCCAGTTGTCAGGTTTCGTTCAAATTTTTATTTTTACTTAAAATCACTATCTTTATTATACATGATGAATATCAAGAAGATTTAAATAATTTGAACGGTCAAAATAAAATTATGAAAAAATAATGAAATATTGTTTTAAAAAAAAAAATTCTACTTCCGGTTTACCAATTCTGACCAAAACATTAGCAACTCTAAGTTAGTACATAAAGAATACAAATATAAATTTTCAGTTTGATACGTTCAGGGGTGTGGTAAGAGTAGTGGGCACAACATTTTGACCTTTTTAAAACGAAAAAATCCCACTGGTTTATAAAATTTAATGATTTTTTTTTGTTTCATCACATTGATACAAGAATTATACGTGAATTTTTTTGTGGCGAGCACACATGTTTAAGGGGTCGAAAAAAGTAGTGGAAAAAAAATCGAACAAGAGTAAACAGCCACTTCCGGTTAACGAATGCTTATAAAATTTTATAAATAACTTATTATTAAGCTTAAACTTCTAGATATGCAATTTGAGTTCAATAAACCAAAAGTTTTCTGAGAAAAACATAAAAAACCTTGATTCTCTAGAGTAAAAGTACTACTTCCGGTTTAGATAAAAATATTAAAAAAATATTAAGTTATCTCACGTAAAAAAAATTCAGCCCAATTCAGTTAGCGATTTGGGAGATATTTGAATTCAAAAAAAAGAGGACACCTACTGTAAGGGGAGGTACCATTTCCGGTCAACTTAAAAATTTGAAAAAAACTTACGTCGTGTCGATAAAAATTTAAGTAACCGATACTAAGTTTCAGTTCGATAAAACTAACGGTATTCAAAAAATCTCCAAAATACACAGACACACACACAAATTTTTTCTAGATCATGAAAACGTGATCAGTGATCGATTTTGAGTTCGAATCAGTAAAAATCTCGTGTTAGAATTTTCGCATGATCACAAAACTTCATATATTGTTACTAAGAACATAGATAAAGAAAAAAACCAATTAGAACTAACCGTCGATTACGTGTCCCGCCAAATACTCCGTATACTCGTTAGATAGAGTTACCTTCACCTTTCTTTCACCCGACTTCAGTTTTTTCTGGCCTTTGTACGAAATCAGATGACTGAAATTCAATTCCATTCATTCGCTCCTTTTTTGACATATGATAAAAATATAAATAATAAAATCTCACCAATCGTCTTTGTGATACCATTCAACCAGATGAGATATTATCGGAGTGCCAATCGATACTGGAAATTCTACCTTAGGATAGAGGTTCGACATGCGGGGATTCAGTCCCACTTCATACAATCTAGAAATTGATATTTGTTTGAAAAAATAGCGTTATTGTGATTCAAAATCTTAAATGCAATGTTTGTGTAAAATCATTTATTTTTCGTTCCATGATTCCTAAAAAGGGTTGGAACCAAATAATCTGGATTACACTCTGGACCACCGAGCATAACCTTACATAGTTTGATACTGAATGATCAAAGTCGCAACTAGTTATCAAGGAACATGGACACATACCTAAAGTAAATATTATATAGTCATAAAATAAACCACATACTGTCCAATAGTTTGCAAAAAGTATTCAACATTGTCATGATGTCCACATTTAATCAGAGCCACGTTCGTGCAATCCTGTTTAAGAGATGTCTTCAAGATGGCTTGGAGCAGACCTTGCGGAGCAATTTCAATGGTGATTGCATTATTATGGATCAATTTCGACGCTTCTTCGAAGAGCACCGGACTCTATAATGTATTCGCAAATGAAAAATTTACCATTTTTTTTTACTTTGTGGCAAAAAAGTCTCATTACCAGCATATTGTTTGTGTAGTAATCGGCAGAGGAATATTGAGCTATTTCTTCCATCCACAAATGCTCTGGTACTGACGTGGAGACCCATTTAGAACTTCGTTTCCGACATTCCGGAATCACGCCACGTAGATACTTCAACAGAATATGGCCTGGAAATACATAGATAAATCATTATGTGCTCTCACAAGCCAGCTGAAAAGCAAGCGTGAAGACAAGGGGTTGGAGAATAGCAATGCATATTTCAAGACAAATCTGAGTCGACGAAAGGAAAAGTCAGCGACTATCTTGATGTGGTTATGAAAGGTGCGTTGAGGATCAAAAGTGATAACTTAATCAACACAGATTCCATACGCTTCAACAGAGCGGAACCAATGGAATATCCGTGACAATAGAGCGAACGTGCACGTCCATATATCATAATTGCACATTTTTTAATATTATGTTCTAAGCCCGAAATACAACTGAACAGCTTCAATATCAGTTTGAAGAAGACAGAATAGCCTCTTACCTTTGACCGAAAAGAATAGTTTGACGTCGTCAGTAAACAAGATACACGATGCATTTAGATAATAATCTAGGGCAGGGATGGCGAACCTGTTAGGGTTTGCGTACCAAAAATCCTCAAATACTATTTCTCAATTGTGTGGCATGCCCAGTCAGTAAAAAAAATTAACAAAATAAAAAAAATGAAAAATTACTGAATTTTACTTACAAGCTAAAGTTATAATAGTTTCTTAAAAATAAAGTCATAATCAATATAAAAATACACATCAGCTATTTATCAATGAGATTTTTGTTGTTGTACATTTGATGACAAATTCTTAATTCTGGTTCATATTTCGTCACTTTTAGTAATACACACGACCAACTGGATTTTCAATGACATTCTTATTAATTAAAAAAAACTTAATTTCATCCAATCTTATAGATTATAAGGTATACTTATAGATTCCAAACTATCATTTAATGAACATATTAATCATATTGTTACTAAATCTTATAAACTATTGGGATTTATTTGCCGAGTTGCGAAGCCCTTTAAGAATCCCCATACTCTGATTCTACTCTATTACAGTTTAGTTCGTAGTAATATGGAGTATGCCTCAATCATATGGTCTCCCTATTACCAAACTCACATTGAGCACTTAGAAACAATCCAGAAGCGTTTTTTGCGCCATTTATCCTATAAGACTGGTCTTAAAAAACTGTTACCATCTTATAATGACAGACTTTCTTTTTTCCATATTGCAAGTTTGTCTCAGCGTAGAAGGGTTTCTGATTTGTTAATTTTATATAAGATTGCTAATGGTATTCTTGACACGTCTGTTTTAAGCGAGATTAATTTTAACGTTAATGCCCGATTCACCAGATGCACAAATCTTTTTTATCCACCTATTTGTCAAAGCAACACCTCTTTCAATAGTGCAATCGTTCGTATATGCCGTATTTACGATAGCTTAGATGATTGTCCTGACCTCTTTAGAGACTCTTTTAGTATTTTTAGGACAAAGGTGAAGAAAATAATATGTGGTTGATTTGCTTCTTCACCCTTATAGTCTTTCTTTTTCTTTTTTACTTTATCTGTATCTTTTTCTTTATCTGTTTCTTTTCTTTTTTTTTAAATTTTGATGTTTTTGTAATTTTACTTTTTTATATCACCATGTGGTGCTCACTGTAAATGGAATATTATATTTTTATTTATGTTTATTATTATTTTTTGTCTCATTATACAACTTTCTTTTTATATTTTATTCTGTATGTGTGCCTATTTAAATAAAATAAAAAAATAAAATAAAATAATCACTCAACGAATCGTTGAAGAACTTTTCCACGATTTAACCATCGTACATTGTTGTACGATGTAAAAATAAAATATTATACACTGAGTTTAATATTTTACTATTTTACCTCATTTAATAATCCTAAAAATTTTCGTTTGTTTAATCCGCGTGCAGATATCAGATTAACCAATTTTGTTACAAAAATCATAACATCTTCCAGTGACTTAAGTCCGTGCTTTGCGCATAAAACTTGCTGGTGTATAATGTAATGCAAGCCCAGAATGGAATGTCAATGTCCAATATGTTCAGTAAATAAATTGACAAATCCATTTTCCTCTCCAGTCATACTGCGAGCAACATCTTTCGTTACTGATACAATTTTGGAAATATCTATTTCTCTTTCATTGAGTGCTTTTACAACTCCATTGCAAATATATATTCTTTTTGTTGTTGTTGCTAATGATTTTAAACCGATCAATTATTCTTTGATACTATTCCCAATGCAGTATCAATAAATAACAACAACAAATAACAACGAACATTACCTCAAATGATAACAAACGTCAATGGCAGTGTTGCCAGCATAAAAATTGTTTGAAGTTGCCACGATAAAATAATAAAAAAAATTATTTATTTTGGAAAACATTTGATAATTAATAAAACTACCAAATTTGTAAAGTGTGAGATTACTGGAGGTAATCTCACACTTAAGTACACTCACACTAAGCCAGTAGTCATTTTGACATGGTGTAATCCAGTAGTCTTTGATACTAATATTTAAATTCAAATAGGAATTAAAGTTTAATATTTTACATGGAAATCGAAAATCCAAAATTTTAAAACATTTATGAACAGAATATTTCTACAAATATAGATTATTATACCTGCTTCTGCAATATATCTCGAGTGGTAGGCGATTTTTGAATAAGGCACTTCCTTGACGAGAACTCCTTGGCTCTGGAGATAGTGTGCAAATACTTTCATGGATTCTGCAGGCCCTGAAATTGTGCTGGAGTCTGGACCGTTGTGACACACAACTTCGATGTCAGGTGGACATAGGTTATTCACCTGGAAAATCGATTTTTTAAATTATGGATAAATATAACGCTCATTTCTAAACGGAAAAAACGACGTTTAGTATTTAAAAAAAATTCTTTAATTAGTTTCACAACATACATCGCGGTATCCCAAGCCAACAGTAGCCATCGATCCTTTAATTATAGGTGTTTCGATACTGGCCAGACCTTTAGAATATGCTACAAGGATCATTTGTTCAGCTGAGAGGCAACCGTCTACATAAGCACATCCAAGCTCACCGATTCCGTGACCTGAATATTCAAATACAGCATGATTTATTTGAGAGATGAGTCTATTAAGTAGTCGTAGAAGTTTTGGTGTGTACCGATTAAATGGTCAGCTTCGATACCAATTTCTTTTAAAACATCACACAGTCCGATTTGAATGGCAGCGATAGCCACAAAAGAGTGCAGGATGTTGTTGTAAATCTTCGGATTTGGGTCTGTTATGATACGAGTGATATCGATACCTTTCGGGTGCAAAACCTGGTGACATCTAAAAAAAGAGATATATTTCATTCGACATGAAGTTCTACAAAGTTCTGTAATGAATGCTAAAACACATACCGTTCGATGGCAGCAGCAAATACTGGAATCCTTAATAGCATAGACCCCATGCCAGCCCACTGAGAACCCATACCGCTGAACACGAACCAAATGGGACGCTTTACCTTTAACAAGTATTGGACTTCTCGGGACACCCTCATAATGTCACTCTTGGTTCCTGAGAAAATAAAACAAACCGTTTTCTTAGACTCGTCTTTACTCTTAACTTCTTTGAAGTGAGTGAATCAAAAAGGTTACTTAAATGGTATAACAAATAGGGTCCTCGAAAATAGTCTTAGTAAGTAAATTCATAATTATTTAATTTATTAATCAATTAATTTTAATTATTAATTTATCAAATAATAAATTCATTTATTAAATTATGAATTAATTAATTTATGGAATAATTAATTTAATTTCTTAATTATTAATTAATTTATCTGATTTATCAAGTAATTTATTGTATTCATTTTTTAATTGAATTTTTTAATTATAAGGATAATTTGTAAATTTGTGTAGAAATATAAAAGAACATAAACAGGTTTATTTTTACTCACTAAGTAACGTGTATCCCCTGAAAGTGTGACCTGATATGTTTTCCTCGTGGATTCCCTGAAGAAGACGAACGTATTCAGCGTCTACTGGTCTCGATTCAAGATCGTCTAAAATACGATTCACAGCTGATTCTGTCCTGCCAGATATGCAGACCAGTCTGGGTAAATCGTCTTTGGGTGCGCCTCCGTTTACCTTTATATTTTATTTTGGATTATGTTAGTTGAATACTCTCAAAAGTCATACCGTCCGCAAAAAAATTAACACTTCAAAATATCACTGACCTTTGGCTTGGCGAAGCGCTTGAGCAAAACGTGAGCATTAGCTCCTCCGAAGCCGAAACTGTTAATTCCGGCCATTCCACGATTCCATGGTGTCTTTTCGCAGACCACAGTTATTCTGCCATCCGAGAAAGCTGGAACACCCTCCCTGGGATTTTCGAAGTGCAAATTGGGCGGAATATAGCCAGAATCGTAGGCTAAACACATCTGAAACATACGAAAGAGTATACATATTTTTTAAGGACTAAGAGTAGTTCAATCAAACAGACAGACAGACGAAAAAAATATTTGTGTATTTATTAATTATTTATAAAATACCTTGATTACAGAGCAAACACCAGAAGCAGGCTCACTATGTCCGAGGTTTGACTTGATGGATCCAATTTTTAACGGAGTAGTCCGACCGGTACAAAATATCTCATCGATAGCTTTGAGCTCCTCGGGATCTCCCACTTTAGTACCTAAGCGTAAATACATACATATGTACATATATGAATGCAATCGTGTCGTCTGATCAAATTAATGTATTTGCAATTAGTTCGTTCGTTTAATTGGCTTTGTACCCAGATTCGACAACACTAAAAATTCGACTCAAATATAAATAATTTATACCTGTTCCATGGGCTTCAACGAACTCCAATTCAAGTGGACTCACGTTGCACTCCTTGTAGAATTCAGAGAGTAGTATTTTTTGAACATGTCCTGCAGGATAGGTGATGCCCTGCTCCTTGTAGCCGTCGCAGTTGGTTTTGGCGTGAAGAATTTGAGCATAAACTCGTTTGGCATCCTTGGCTTTTTGCAGGAAAATGACGTTGACTGATTCTGATCTGACATATCCGCTGGCGTCATTATCAAAGGACTTGCAACGTCCTTCGGGCGAAAGAACACCCAACCTACAACATATTTAGATTTTTTTTGATAAACTGCTAGACGGGTGTTTTGTAACACCATAGGTGTCATAAAGATGTCGCAGGTATCATAGCATCCATGAAAACTGGCTTAGTACCAATAGGAATTGCAATACCGATAGTACCGGTACTACACAAATCAGTCCAAATATCGATTTTTTCAAATTCATACATTTTATTTGATGAAAACCTTATCTTCATAACTAAAAACTACGAAAACGACAGATGTTTATATTTTTCGAAGCAAGTACATACATAATCAGAGAATAAAGCAAACTAAATAAAAGCTTTTAAAAAAACATCGTGGGGCGTTAAATATGTTGTTATGGGCGTGGGATTTCAACGTGAAATAGCTTTATGCAGTATTTCCTTATTTATTTCTGATTAAGTTGCAGGTGTAAATATGTAGGTAGTTATGATTTTAACCTTTTTTACAAACAAAAAAATCACAAATTTCTACAAAACATTATAATCTCTAATCCCTGAATCTGCCGTAACTACTTCACAATATTTTGTATATGAATGTTTGGGTTTGTCTTATAATAGTTTCTGAAAAAACTCCCCACCTCCTATGTGCATTAGCAATTACTTACCAGCAGATAAGTAATTATTATTATTATTTTTATTTTACATATATACCAGGAAGGCCTTACAGGTAAATCCCAATGCGCCTTCCTGGCCAATTACAAATACAAATGCAGCATTTTTATTATAAGTCGTTGAATTGCGAGACACTGAAAAAACTCGCAAATTAACGAGACATCTATGAATTGTACATAAATTTTTATTGTACATCAATCAAATTTCAAATAATGGTGACATAGTAGGTAGGAAGGATTTTTAGCCAATTTTTTTTCCGGGAACCGTTTCAACAATGAAATCAGAGAAAATTGGCAAACTCTGATAGGAAACGATCAACCTGGAGTCACAAGTCCAGGTCTGACCAACAGCATACTCTGAAAAATTCATTTTCATTCAGGGATTGAACCCGGCACCTTCTTGACGGTAAGCAGAAGCTTAACGTCCGAGCTATGCTGCTGGCTAATGGGTTCAAGTTCCAGCTGGAATCGAAAAATTGATTAGACTTTCTCGATGATCGCTTTTGGAAAAATGTGGATGTCTATTAAATCGAGATCAGTTGTTGGAGTTTGCCATTTGCGAGATCTCCTGTTGTAGTTTGCCAATTTACTTTAATTGCCTTAAAATTTCGACAATTCCTATCAGTGCCGTAGCGAGGCTATGGCAAACGGGCGTATACCAAGGGCACTCGATGCGAGGGGCGCCGAAGGCGTCCCTCGCCTAATTTAAAATTTTTTTTTTAGTAAAACTTGTAAAATTTAAGATGAATTCTATGTGTTTTTGAAATATTCATTTGAATATATGTACATACATTATCTTTCATTTGTGTAATTATTTCGAGGCACCGTTATGATGTTTTACTTTTGAATTCTGAGAAATTGACCGATCGAAAGCAAATGAACAATGGCATGACGAAACTGCTTCCAAAAATACATACAGACTGAAAACGGATTACTAAGTTTTATGTTTTATGTATCCTGGAATGGATTGCAAGACCATTTTATTTAAAATTTCGTCAATATAACGTGTTAATATTCTTAGCATTACGTTTTAGAACTTCAGTGTGTGCACACTAAGTTTCATCGTCATATGTACATGCATAGCTGTTTTCATTATATGTAAGTATTTTTTTTTATTATCTAATAAATAATTTCGAAAGAGACTTTGTATGTAACTATCGTTGGTTCGTAGAATCCGTGTCGTTAAATTTAATAAAACAAAAACCTAAGGAATATTCAAATAAATTTGAATAAAACAAAACTATTCAAATAAATTGTTTACTATGAAATTGACCATTTTTAACCCGTCGTGATCACAAAATTTACGTAGTCGCGCGCGACCCACCGGGCGCGCTTTGTCCCTTTCCAACAGAAACGACAGACGTCGATTCCTGGAAAACATCATGTAATACCTTTTAGCAATTGTGGACATTTACGCTACCTTTTAAGGGAACTAAATAAGTAAAAAACCACAAGTTCCTTTTTTACGGGATATCATATGAAAACTACATTCAGTCTTAGCTCAACTGTCGTTTGAGACTTCACGACTTGACTTACGTATCTACTTGATTTTCCGCTACACATTTACAACCTGGACCGTCTTAGAGAGTGCGGATTCATCTTACAGAGTGCAGATTTTTAATAAATGTATGTATATAATTTCGAGTATACAAATCGAGTAAACCTTCGAGTGTTGTTACTATTATTTTTACTTTATCTATGTACGTAGTAACAATAGATGAAGTTTTGTGATCATGCGAAAATTCGAACTCGAGATTTTGACTGATTCGAACTCAGAATCGATTACTGATCACGTTTTAATGATCTAGAAAAAATGTGTGTGTGTGTGTGTGTCTGTGTACTTTGGGGATTTTTTCAACACCGTTAGTCCTATCGAACCGAAACTTAGTATCGGTTAATGAAATTCTTATAGACACTACGTAAATTTTTTTCAAATTTTTAAGTTGACCGGAAATGGTACCTCCCCTAATAGGTGTCCTCTTTTTTTTAAGTTTTTGAATTCGATTTTCTCCCAAACTACTAACTGAATCGGACTGATTTTTACTTTATCTATGTTTTTACATGTACTAGAAATAATAATTTTTATAATTTTATATTTTTTAAATATTTTTATCTGAACCGGAAGTAGTACTTTTACTCTAGAGAATCGAGGTTTTTTATGTTTTTCTCAAAAGCCTTTTGATTTATCGAACTGAAATTTCATACCGATCAGTTTAAGCTCAATGAAACAGGGCAAACTATAAAGCTAGAGAGCATAAAATAAAACAGGTTCATCATAAAAAGCACTGTCTCTATCCGCAGTCTAGTAATAACCATTAATTACTACTTCATAAACCCATACGAGAAGACTAATAAATAAAGCACCGGACCCTTAGGGGGCCGTTTATTGTTCAAATGTTGTAAATGCATCGCTAAAGGTTTACCGAACCTTTTTGACAAAGCATTTACAACAATTGAACGGCACGCTTCCGGTCCTACTTCTTTCTACTAATAAAGATGAGTTATTCCACAGAGTTTGAAGAGTGTGGAAAGGTTTAAGAGTTTAAGGGTCGGGACAGCGCGTACGCAGTCCCGGCTATCAAAAATTACGCGTCCGAGTTGCCCACATTAGGGGCAATCGCAAGGGTCAGCTCAACCGAAGTGCAATGGAAGAGCCTCGCCCTGGGGGAACCGCCATTGTGATCACGGTGTCCCCTATGCCAGGTAAGTATGCTCAAAATTCATTTTTGCCTCCCTATATGCAAACCAATTTCACTACCGCTAGCATCGACTCAACACACCTAGCGCCATCTAGGTAACGTCGACTCTAACTACTAAACCTCATTTCTAGTCACCGGACCCAGAAGGTGCCGCGTATTGTTCAAAGGTTGTAAATGCATTGTTTGAGGTTTGCCGAACCTTTTTTACAAAGGATTTACGACAATGGAACAATGGATAGCACTGTGAATATCCTACCTCTACTCATTTCTCCCAACAAGGACTTCTCCTATTATTCATTAAAGCAGAGGTCCCAAACCTTTTTGCGAAATGGGTCGGTTTAGAATTTTGAAATGTATAGCGGGCCGGATGAAAAAAAATATTATTGGATTCCAATTTAAACAAATTTGCATAATCTTTTTATCGACACATTTATATAAATTTAAAAAAAAATTGCACAAGACAAAAGTTCTACTTCCGATTGTCTGATTTTGTTATTTTTACTTTATCTATGTATGTACGTAGTAACAATAGATGAAGTTTTGTGATCATGCGAAAATTCGAACTCGAGATTTTGATTGATTCGAACTCAGAATCGATCACTGATGACGTTTTCATGATCTAGAAAAAATGTGTGTGTGTGTGTGTGTGTCTGTGTACTTTGGGGATTTTTTTCAACACCGTTAGTCCTATCGAACTGAAACTTTGTATCGGTTACTGAAATTCTTATCGACACTACGTACATTTTTTTCAATTTTTTAAGTTGACCGGAAATGGTACCTCCCCTTATAGGTGTCCTCTTTTTTTTAAGTTTTTGAATTCAATTTTCTCCCAAACTACTAACTGAATCGGACTGAATTTTTTTTACATGTACAAGAAATAATAATTTTTATAATTTTATATTTTTTAAATATTTTTATCTGAACCGGAAGTAGTACTTTTACTCTAGAGAATCGAGGTTTTTTATGTTTTTCTCAAAAGGCTTTTGATTTATCGAACTGAAATTTCATACCGATCAGTTTAAGCTTAATACCAAGTTATGTATAAAATTTGGTAAGCGTCCGTCGACCGGAAGTGGCAGTTTACTCTTGTTCGATTTTTCTTCCACTATTTTTTTCGACCCCTTAAACATGTGTGGTCTTCACGAAAAAATTCAAGTATAACTCTTGTATCAATGTGATTAAAATAAAAAAAAAATCACTAAATTTAATAAACCGGAAGTGGGATTTTTTCCCTTCCGGAAGCATCCGGAAGGAAGGTCAAAAATGTTGTCGCCTGGATCCTGTCCACACCCCTGAACGTATTAAGCTGAATATTTATATTTGTATTCTTTATGTACTAACTTAGATTTGATAACGTTTTGGTCAGAATTTGTAAACCGGAAGTAGTAATTTTTTTTAAAACAATATTTCATTATTTTATTTTGACCTTTTATATTATTTTTATCCTCTTGATATTTAATGTGTATGATAATTATACTGATTTTAAATAATAAAAAAAATTTGAACAAAATCGGACAACCGGAAGTAGAACTTTTGTCTTGTGCAAGTATTTGCATATATTCGCGCTCAATTTGTATCGCTATCATAGTTATTAGTTCAATATTGAATTTTGTTTTGTAACCTTCTTATATTCCTCAAATACATAGATAAAGTTATGGGTTGGTCACACCCGAATTTTTTTTACTTAAAATCACTATCTTTATTATACACAATAAATATCAAGACGCTTAAAATAATTTAAAAGGTCAAAATAAAATAATGAAATATTGTTTTTAAAAAAAATACTACTTCCGGTTTACGAATTCTGACCAAAACGTTACCAAATCTAAGTTAGTTCATAAAGAATATAAATATAAATTTTCAGCTTAATACGTTCAGGGGTGTGGTCAGGATCCAGGCGACAACATTTTTGACCTTCCTTCCGGATGCTTCCGGAAGGGAAAAAATCCCACTTCCGGTTTATTAAATTTAGTGATTTTTTTTTATTTTAATCACATTGATACAAGAATTATACTTGAATTTTTTCGTGAAGACCACACATGTTGAAGGGGTCGAAAAAAATAGTGGAAGACAAATCGAACAAGAGTAAACTGCCACTTCCGGTCGACGGACGCTTACCAAATTTTATACATAACTTGGTATTGAGCTTAAACTGATCGATATAAAATTTCAGTTCGATAAATCAAAAGCCTTTTGAGAAAAACATAAAAAACCTCGATTCTCTAGAGTAAAAGTACTACTTCCGGTTCAGATAAAAATATTTAAAAAATATAAAATTATAAAAATTATTATTTCTAGTACATGTAAAAAAAAATCAGTCCGATTCAGTTAGTAGTTTGGGAGAAAACCGAATTCAAAAACTTAAAAAAAAGAGGACACCTATAAGGGGAGGTACCATTTCCGGTCAACTTAAAAATTTGAAAAAAATTAACGTAGTGTCTATAAGAATTTCATTAACCGATACTAAGTTTCGGTTCGATAGGACTAACGGTGTTGAAAAAATCCCCAAAGTACACAGACACACACACAGACACACACACACAGACACACACACAGCCACACACAGACACACACACACACATTTTTTCTAGATCATTAAAACGTGATCAGTAATCGATTCTGAGTTCGAATCAGTCAAAATCTCGAGTTCGAATTTTCGCATGATCACAAAACTTCATCTATTGTTACTACGTACATAGATAAAGTAAAAATATTAGGGGGACGAAAAATTTGATATTTGCCAAGGGCGCCAAAAACATCGCTACGGCTCTGGTTCCTATAATTCGACATCTCGTAGTATCCCATATCAACATAAAGTTGGTAATAAAAGTGTAGTGTAGAGCGAAATTTCCTCAAATGTGAACAATCCATAAATGAATTTTCATATAATAAATAGTCGGTATACCATATCCTTATTCCCATGATAAACCAAAAGGCTTTTAATTACAAACCTGGAAAACTGTAAAGATACGAATGGATTCAGACATAAATTGCTACCGCCGACGATAGCCGAATCGCAATGTCCATCTCTGATAGCTCGGTAAGCGTGTTCGACAGCATACAGAGAACTGGAACAGGCACTATCAACACTGTAAGATGGACCAGTGCATCCGAGCCAACGAGAAATTTTATTAGCCAACATAGAACGCGAAACCCTGTAGAAAAAAACACATAATGCAATAAAAAAAATAAAGTAGTTTCCTATGTATTCAATATCCAAAAACTCACCCGGTGATGCCATAACCCTTAATCTGCATCTTTTCATACATCCAAGTCATTTCAGACTCGGAGAAGCAAGCTCCTATAATTACGGCTGTCTTACTGTCTTTCAATGTCTTGGGATTGACACCTGAAGTTAAATACAATAAATATGATAATATGGATGTACTTTTTCTTGCTAACATGTACTATATTTTATATTTGTAGTGGTTTTGTGATTGATTATCATTACCGGCGTCTACGATAGCCTCGTAAGATTTCTCCAATAACAATCTGCTCATGGGGTCCATGGTGTGGGCCTCTTGGTATTTTATACCGAAAAAAGAAGCATCGAAACGATTAAGATGATTGATTTTTCCAGTGCGTTGGGGTATTTCAGGGTGAGATAATTTCCAACGACGATCATCGCCAGAGACTAGATCCACCTGGATACGACGGTGGAAAAGAAGAAGAGAAAATCAATGTTATCTTTGGTGAAAATTCTCGTAATAGTTCACGTTTGTAGATAATAAAAATGCAAGTACCTTGTTGAAAAGGTTTTCCCTGAGGTCTACGACGTTGTCGGAGTCAGGAAACAGTCCAGCAATTCCACTGATGCAAATTTCATCTCCTGGTAAAGGATGGGAAAGACGATGGCCGGCGGCTATCGATTCGGGTGTTGGTTCAAAGTATTTCGGTTTTGGTGCCATTCTACAAATTAAATAATTTGGCATAGTTAAGAATGTTCTAAGAGAGCTAGAAAGATTATAGATGTCAAAATCATAAGGATTTGTAAATACCTCGTCAAACACATACATATTATATGGACTACATATGTACATATGTTCATATATTTAAAAAAAATCGAAATTGACACTTCCACGCGGCCAAAAGTGTTAATCAACTATTCGTTGTTTATCGCTTTTAATTCCGAGTCTGACATTGTACAAGTTCGATAAAGCAGGTGTATCTTTCGGGTATTGTAATAATATCTTTGATAGGTATGTAAAGCATCCATTCCATCACAATATATATATATATATATATATATATATATATATATATATATATATATATATATATATATATATATATATTATTTTATTATTTTTATTATTTTTATTTTACATATATACCAGGAAGGCCTTACAGGTAAATCCCAATATATATATATATATATATATATATATATATATATATATATATATATATATATATATATATATATATATATATATATATATATATATATATATATATATATATATATATATATATATATATATATATATATATATATATATATATATATATATATATATATATATTTATATATTTGCGCGAGCATGATACAAAAGGAACAAGTGGAACATGCTTTTCCTCCCGTATCCTGCGCGCGCACATTAAACAAGGATGTATGACAAAAAGAGAGATAATTTCACCGCATCCCACTGATTTATACATTATATATACATACATAGAACCGTATACCATGCACCCTTTTTTATCTTTCGACTTAAGATTTTTCGATTTTCAATCTTTGCCTTCCGATATTTGCTTTTTCGACCTTTTCAATTTCGGTGCCGTGAGGTATACCCAGATAAAGTAATCACTAAAGCCCGGACCCAGAGGGTGCTGCTTATTTTTCAATTGTTGTAAATGCATTGTTAAAGGTTCGCTGAACTTTTTTTTTTTTGATGTCTAGCTTTGTAAATAAGCACCCATGTCCACACCGTCCTCTTCATTATTGGAAACATCCCCTCTCACTAGTTTGCGATGCTTACTTTCACCATTCTTCATCCTAACTGAATCAGTAGTTGATGATCGATTTTCTGTGTCCGGTTGCACTGGAGAAGTGTCTAATGTAGTAAGAGACGGCGATGCTGCAGGCTGTGTAGAAGTCATCACCATCTGGCCATTTGACATATTTGGTGTTTCACCGGCCCCACTTGAATCGGTGTCAATGGGCTCGGCTTGAGCAGAAATTTCTCGTGGAGCCCGTTCTTGTAAAGATCTTTTGTGATTTATAATTTTCCTTGTTTGTTTAACAAATTAAATATCTCCAATGTATCTGATAAATAAAATTTATCGCATTTTACACCTGCTCTTGCTCGTTCCCAAATTGGTTGTCACTCATAAGGAAACAATACTGTACCAAAGTATAACAACACTTTTAAGACAATTACTCTTTGATAATCAACGAGTTTCTGTGTGTAAAGAAGGCGCTCAAAATCACATGTTTGTTTTCCTCACATGTTTGTCAAAATAGGCGATCGCGAAGTGGATTTGATTTAGTGAAATTTATTGTTTTTATTATAATATTAAGACACCCATGTAAACGTCTTCCTAACCGTATTTAAAAAATATTTGGCAAATATTTTTTCAGATATGTGGTAAATCCTCGATATTTGCCAACCATTGAAGCAATAAGATGCACAAGCTATGTAGTATATTTTTCGAAATGCAAGCGCATATAGTTTCATGACAAAAAAAAACATTCAAGATCTTCTTTACGGTTCCGGCCTGCGGGCTGTAGGTTGGTAACCACTGGTTTAAAGTAACTGATGGTGAATTTTCCTTAAAATCTTCCCACCTTTTAATGTTGACAGTGAAAATTTATAAATTTGTAAATTTTATTGGTTTTCACACCTCATACAATTTTTTTTAATTGTTTTGATTTTTTTTCATTTTTTTTTCATTGACACATTGAAAACGAGTTCGAATTTTCTGATGATCACAAACTTCATCTATTGTTACTACGTATATAGATAAAGTAAATATACAAGAATAAGTGAGAATTCTCAGCAAATATGTTGAAAAATGGCACTGATGTTCAAAAAATGAAAAAAGACGACACTCTTCTAGCCCTATTGGCATAGATCAATTACACAATGAGGATGAATTCAAAATAAAATAATGTATGTACATATAGTACATACAATAAAACGAGATGCAAATTATATATAATTTAAAATATACAATAACAAATGTACGACAATATAAACTATAAATATATAAATTGTGTGGAATTTTATGATTGGGATTTCAATCAAAAGGATTTCAATGATTCAGATTTCAATCAAAATTATGATCCCGGCTTAAACTAATGTAATCATATATATAAAGACGGTAATCTGTGTGTGTGTGGGTGTGTGTGTGTGTCCTAACTCTCGCCGAACATAATGAACGAATCGATAAAAATCGATTAATTCATTTTTCGACGAGACGACTTTGTCGCG